>NW_026999391.1:329021-498020 GCF_037126465.1 Ornithodoros turicata
ACTTGGCGACGCCCGACGCGGCGTCGTGAGCGGGCGGTGGAAGTAGAGGCACATTTCCGCCGCCCCGTCAGCGCGCACGATTTTCATGTTCTCACCACAGTGGCATTCCGTCGTCCAAAGCATACGAAAACTCGAGGGGCGTGGCATTTCTCTGTCACCTAATTGGTCGCCAGTTGTCGTTCTCGGCAGCTATCGCCGACGTCGTGAAAGAAGGTCGGCATGGCACGTTTTTTATACATGCGACTAGCCCCAGAGTTATTCCGCTCTCCGATTGGCTCACTGTGCGCAGGCGTGGTAGGACATTTCGAGCAGACGACTGCTTCGCTCCCGTTTTCTTCTGTAACTGTGACGGACTCGTGGAGATGTGGACGCTACTTGAACTTGGAATTATAAATTGCTGACGCGCTCGTTTTGTGAAGGCATTACCAACCTGTTTGCTTCTTCGGTCTGTAAGGACTGTGTTTTCTCTAGCGCTCGTTCTTAATGCTGCGACGTCTATTATGAAAAACAATAACATGCAGGCCTATTTGTTTTTGCTTTAGTATATTTAAAGAGATTGAAACATTTGTTTTACTGAAAAACAAGCTTTCGGACGGAGTCTCTCCTTCATCAGGCACTTCTTCATCCTTCTTCCTCGCACCTGATGAACGACGAACTCCGCCCTTAAGGTTGTTTTTCAGTAAAATAAATGTTACTTACTTGCTTACTTACCTTACTCACTTGCAAGTGCTTCTACCATTTTTTTGGCTGTTTGCTTTTGCTTTGTAAGAATCGCCTGCTTAGCGATTAACAAGACGACGCCGGGCAAAGTTCACAACAATGAAGCTCTAACGTGACATTTTTCAAGTCAAGTGCGAAGATTTTTAGGAAATGTATAAGCTTTATCATCACAAGTTGTAGTATTATTGGAAGTTTTGTACACTTTCAAGATAAACCTTAGCAAGTACGAACTAAGGAAGGGCGTAGAGAGTGGAATATATATTAACGTGGTTTGCTCACATTTTAGCCAAACAACCCGTTGTTAGGAAAATTCAAGTAAGCTTACACAGCCTCGCTCAGAGTGATGCGATGTACAACGCATACCTCCACCCAGAACTGGCCACGTCTACCCACGTCTCTCTGCGCCACGACGCCACCCGTAGACCTCTCCAGCTTCCGTAAGACAGCCCGTACCTCGTCCACGCCCGCCAAGGCAACACTGTGACCATCCAACTGCCGAACCGCCGAGATGTCCTATCCATCGACAGGGTGAAGTCGGCCTTCCTCCTGCCGGACGCCCCGGCTCCTACGTCACGCATGCCCCTGCCAAAACCTTCAGCACCTTCACCTGCAGCACCTTCGTCGAGAAGGGTCCGGTGGGCGTCCGCCCCGCCTTCGGTGCGACTCGTGCCGTCGCGACATTAGGTCCAGGGGGGGGGGGGCGCTTGTAGCGGCACTGTGCGTTAGCTGACGATGAAGATTTCACCAGGCCCGTGTTGCCCGCGCCCACGCTCTTCTGCACCAGCCACCCAGTCATTCTCATTCTTTTTTCCAGCTGTTCGCCAGTAAACAGCCTAGCCCCGCCTTACCCCTTCGGTCTCCTTCACTCTCGGCCTAACACTATAAAACGCTGCGGAGTGTAGTTTTCTACTAACTGCTAAATAATTTGTCCGAATATACCTTCAGCGGACTTCGTATCATATGCGCTATAACAGCACAGCCTACCGTACTGCATTTTTTTTTTCTAGCTTTGTAACTTTCTAGACGAGTGATGATGGCTGGCGATGGCCGTATTTCTCAAGGGATATTTTTTACGCTGCAGCGCCTTGTTCCAGTCTCCCTTAATTCACAATGACGAAGGAGAGCATAACTACGCACGAAGATGCTGCAATCGAGAGTTCTGTTGAACGTGACCAATCGGGCGGCTCGTAAATGTTATTGCAAAATGCTACAAAATGAATGGACCAGTGTCAATTTGCAAAACACCTTTATTTCGCAGCGCCAAAGAAACGTCATCACTCCCAATGACAGCGTCCCTTGCATTCCGGTTGGTTACTGCAAAAACACAAGACAAAATTGCTACAAAATAAATAGTGTAGTGTAGCTTTAGAAAACGGTTTAAAGCATAGATTGAGAAGTTACGGGTCAAAAAGAACTCGTTACAAGTTAGGTTTCCGTGTGCAAAATCTAACTAAGTTCATAACGAAGTTCTTCAGCCTGAAATGTAGCTCGCAGTTACTAAGTTACTTAAAAAAAGGAGTTACTTCCAAGTTACTTGGGATACAAAATAGCATTACGCAGGTGCAGCGCGTGAGCAGTTGAGTTAGACATTGAGCTGCCTGCGGAGGAGTGCAACACGCTTAGATCGTTTTCGTTTGTGCCCAACAATAGACCTCTCTCTCTGTTTGTAAACAAATGACGTCATAGTGTTCGACAGCGCCACAAATTCGGTAGAATTGAACTACACTCGAAGCTAGAGGTGAACAAAGTCGCGCCCGAAAGCCACCGTCTTGAGGGGATTACAATATGGTCCCTTAAAGGGACGTGACCCTCGGTCCTGCTTTTCTTTCAGTGGGAGGCAGGGAACAAGTGCCCGTTCGTGGAACCCAGCCCGCTCCCTCCGGTTTGTTTCGGTTTCAATCTGTCTACCAATGTCATGATAACGTTTCTCTGGTTGAGGTCTATTCGAACGCTTTGCATCTTACTCCCTGTGGGCGCACAGTGGTTCAGCTTAATTTCAATGGCAGCGGTTCTTACTTCCTGAATAAAATACTGTCATTGATTGAATATCACGTTTCATGGCAAAAAATATGGCCATGAAGGAACCGGAGAGAAAACAAGAAAATATTTGGACGTCAGTGAAAAGCGAGTTAAAAGTAACTTGGCACTTAAGTTACTTTGGCAAAGTTACGTGAAAAAGGAACCAGTTCCTCTGAAAGTTACCACGGCGCAAAAGTACAGAGTTCAGGTACAAGTTACCAAAGGAAGGAACTTAGTTACAGTAACGAGTTACCTCGAACTTCGGTTTAAAGTGGCACTACGGACTAAATATCGTGTTATCAGAATCCCACAAAATTTATGTTACTGAAATCTTCTTGTCGCACTTTACATTCCCGCAAAATATTTTGGCTCTATATGACGCGAAAACTAGAGAAAATTAATTTTTATTTCTCAGAACTGTGACATCACGTCCCGGCGTCCTGCGCCCGGCTCTCATCTGGCAACGTTGTTGCCCTTCGCGGCTTCTGGGGGGGGGGGGGGGGAGGCTAACTTTTTGCACTGCGTGAGCGGAGTCCTACGTGACATATGATCCGACCGTTCCGCCCTTGGAGGAAACACAAAGGAAGGAGAGAACACATCTCTCCCATTTTTCCTTCTTTCCATCAGTGGCACGTGACTTCTCCACCACGTGACCCTACCCAGACAGCAGCGTCGTTGCTAGGAGACGAGTGTCCTCTCCAGAACTTGACATCATTGCAATTTGTGCACTTATGATGACCTCATTCGGTCGTCGCGTCATCGAAACTTGTGGAGGCTCAGCAGGTCTTCAAACATTGACAGAAATGCACAGTTTTCGTGGACAGCCATGAACTTTTGCGTATGAAATGCTTGAGGCATCTTCTTTTCATCGACTGAATAACATAAACGCTGTTTTCTGAGTCCAGAGTGACACTTTGAAGAGTTAGGACGTATGCTGAAGAAGTCCCCACACTTGTGCGCAACTGGTGTAGGATAAATGTAAATGAGTGTTATTTTTATGACGTCATCTTGTATTCAATTTTTTTTAAAGGGGGCAATAAACGCGCAGAAAGTCTATACTCCTAATACAGAAAGTCATATAAACGTGACGTCACGGGAGGTATTCTATGGTAGGAAGGCGGGAAAAGTGTTTAGAGAGCCAATAGTGATGGACCTAGGCCCTCTATCTCTCCTGAAATCTAGGCTTCACGGCGAAGTCCTTCTAGAGCTCGTATCTCAGCAACATGTAGAACAATAATGTTTTACACTCGTTATGGCTTTAATGGAAGATGGCTGGCATGTATCGCAATGCACGCATAATATGGATATCTAGAGGCAGCACACTAGACGGATACAAAAAGCACTAGATAGGAAAACTGGTTAATATGAATAAGTATAGCGTAATGAGCATAATATAATGAATGCAATGGTGCACATTAGTGAGACCGTTGCGGTCCCTTTGAATGCTGCAGGCCGACTTTTGGCTCAAAGACACACGCTTCTGGGTAGTTGATTGATTCATTTCCGCTGCGTTTGAACAGCGTGGTGTGCGTGCGTTTTAGGCACTCGTATTCCCCCAGTCTACAATGTTCCGCGAAACATACATTGTTCCCATTTTGGGATCGAAGTTTAGATAAGGGACGCATCATTGAACTGTCTCACGTTTTGCTCACAGTATCACAGTACAGTAGACTGCCGCTGCGCGCCTTCGGTTTTCGTTTTAATCTGTTTTTTATACTTCGTCGCTTATGTCCAGGGTTTACTTCTCAACCGACAGTGGTATCAATTCATGATTCTCGTATGACCGAAGGTGGACCTTTCCGGCTGGCACCGGCAACGATGATTTATCTGTCTCAGGTATATGTGCGAGATTGCCGGGGCACCTTAAAGAACCGCAGGCGGTCAAAATTATCCGCAGTCTCGCCCCGCGGCACATATAGCATGTAGCCATATAAGTGTTGGGGGGTCTCGCCTTACGTGTAAATTTATTTTCAATTGTTATTATCTGCCTCAGACCATTTGGAGTGCGTTGGAACACACACGCGAGGGAAAGACAGCGATCAGGTGATCGGAGTTCAAGCACATAAGTTTCATAAGTGGACGATTAAAGTACCACTACGGACTAAATCTCGTGTCTTCAGGATCTCACCAAAGTTATGCTACTGAAACCTTGTTGTCTCACTTTACATTCCTGTAAAATATTTTGGCTCTGCGTAATGCGAAAGCTAGAAAAAAATAATTTTTATTTTTGAGAACTGTGACGTCATGTTATGCTCCAAAGGAGCACCCGGCTCTCATCTGGCAACGTTGTTGCCCTTCGCGTCTTCCTGGGGGGCTCACGTTCTGCACTCTGTTCGTGGAGCCCCACGTGACATACCCACTTACCTTGACCTTGTCTGACCTTGGAGAAAACACAACAATGGGAAGCCATCTCTCCCATTTTCCCCTCTTTCGATCAGCGTCATGTGACTTCTCCATCACCTGACCCTGCCGGACGCCGGCGTCGTTGCTAGGAGACGAGTGCCCTCTACAGAATAAGACATCATTGCAATTTGTGGGCTTATGATTACGTCACCCGCTCCTTGCGTCATCGAAGCTTGTGGAGGCTCGGCAGATCTTCAAAAATTTACAGAAATGCACAGCGCTCGCAAACAGGATTGAAATTTCGCGTATATAATCCTTTAGGCACCTTGTTTTTATGGACTAAATAAAATAAACGCTGTTTTTCGAGTCCGGAGTGGCACTTTAAGGAATAATGATTAGCCTTTTCCAGGACAGCCAGTGTTACCTCCATGAAAGCTAGTCTTAACCTATCTCATCTGTCATTTCGACGCAGTGTTACTCGTCTTTGTCTATTTCACAAAATATTTTATCATAGCGATATCTTCGGACGTTCTTTTATTTCTCGTCCGTCACATATCTCTTCACGGCTGGACCATGAACAGAAGGTTGGAACTCCCTTTTGCACTACTAATACATGCTCTCGGTCATTTCTGCCCACAAATTCTTTCGAGTGGAACCACCTTCCCGGCTCTATTTCATCCATTACTGACCCTTCCTTATTTAAGAAAGTTCTTTGTGATCATCTGAACGCCACGTAGTGGTTGTTTTTGTCTAATTGTTCGTTGTTTGTTTTGTATCTCTGTATCCATCCACTTATATTGGAGCTTACTGTTACGCCCCTCCCCTCTCTAATGCTAATAAGCCCTGAGGGTATCATAAGTAAATAAATAAATAGTGTACAGTTTGCTTCCATGATGCGTGATTGCGATGCTTTCCATTCTTGATGTGTTGTGTCCACATACATGTGTGATACTTGTGTCACAAGTGTTGCAATTTTTACTACGTGCTTACATTTAGCGTATTTTTAATTGTCTTGTTCGAAGTAAGACATATTTTTAAAATAACGACTCCAAGTACATCATCTAATGGCAAGTAACGTCTTATTCAGCCTTACACATATGCCTCCGTTTTACTTTTTTTGACAGACAGTACAAGACTTCATGTATGCTGTCTATTACAGCTTAGAAAGTAGTTCAAAGAAAAGGGTCCCTTTGCCATGTCGACCTCACCCCTCATCCACGTTGAAATTACGTTGGTCTTTAAACCATTTATAACTGTTGAGGTAAGCAAGATGGATTTAAACTTAGTTGGACTTGTTACCTCAAGCACAGATACTTATAATTTCCTTTATATCCGCAAACTGTTTTTGCATAATGCTATCCGCTACTGATATCGGGGCTTACCTTCTTTTCGGGTCCAGCGGCTAGGACACCGAGTCGCTGAAAAGGCAGAAATAGGCTCTCATAAGTTGAGAACTGACTCGACCATTGTCACAACTATGTTCAGAAGCAGTGGAAACCAACTAGCAGGGAGTTTTTTCAACCCAGGAAAAGCAACAACTACTTGGTGAATGACATTCAAATGTTTGCGTTGTCGTCGACATTACCTCACCGATCCCAAAGATGCTGTCACGAAGATTCTGGTCGACCTAGGAACGTAAAAACACAATGCGCAATAATAAATATCAGAACATACGTTGATGGCTCACTTCGTCATTAGCTCCCTCCGAAATGTTCCGCACTCTCATTATAATCGTCAAGCGAGATGATTCAAAGCGATTTGGTAAGCACATAACACAGCAAATAACTTCCAGTATGTTAGAGGCACTTTGCAAAAATGAAATTAATTTCTCAAAGTACAACAGCTATAGTTCTTTTATACAAAGTATACAACTATACGTGTGTTATTTCCAATGCATGTCTAAACCTCTAGGTGAGGCGTTTCATTGCCGCATGATCAGTTCAGAAGGTTATGGCTGCAGGTAACAGATTCAGAAATGCTCTAGAAACAGAACTTGGGCAACACAACACACTCAAGACCAAGCAGCCACGTCTGATTTGAGGAGAGTTTTACGGGGTGTTACGTTTAGAACACGTTAAAATATATTCATATATGTGTATATATATTATCAGTATCTTAATATATATTCTAATAGTTGGGAACTACTAGCAGGTTTTGAATTTGGCTACCATTTACCCTGCATGTCGGAGGCACCAATCCCCGATGAGACATTTCGAAAAAAAACACCTTTTTTGAGGTATATTTTTGATAATATATTTCTGAACGTGTATTTTTCAAAGGGGATTTTTGAGCGATTGTGTTTTTTTTTTTTTTTTGCCCGGATTCGTAACCGTATATTTTAGGTGATATATTTTCCATAGCATATTTTTCCACGATTGATTTTTGACGGGTTCGAAGAGCAGTGGTTTACCCACAATTTCGTGCTTGGAGGGGGGGGATCTGCAAGGGGGTGTTTTCCATGATTTGACGAAAAAAAATTTAGGGAGGGGAAGTTACGGGGGTGAAGGGGGTCTGGATAAATCACTGTCGAAGAGTGTACAACCAACCGTGGTTGGTGTAACCACACTCTCAAAAAGGAAAAAAAAAAAGGTTGTCTTTTTATGCCTTTTAGCGGGGTAATGGCTTGTCTCAAACGTTAGCCCATAAGTGTGTGAACTTTAATCGCTTTGTCAGAGTTGTACTAATCAATTCTGCACGTGGGTCCTAACTTTATCGACCTCTGTCAAATTTATACATTTGAAATATGCAACTGGATCGTCTGAAGGCATATGGCGTTTAAGTTGTGGACAGTGCGACTTCCTCGAAATATGCTCAAAATGTATGTTTTGTTGCTCTTGTCTCTCTTTTTTTTTACGTTTTAAACATGATACATGCATACGAAATTCGTGATTTTCCCGCTAATTTCCATCGATATAGCGTAATTTCTCCGTAAAACTTCGGCTTACCGGTTGTTACCGATGATAAACAGAAATATCAAGAAATCTTCTTCACCGGCCGATCACGAGCGCAAATACGCAAACAAAATTAACTGCGCCTAAAAAATGCAAACTTCGTACACAAGGTCGTGCAGACATGTCATGAATTAAGGAACACGCGTAATTGGCGGAGAACAGATTCTATTAATAGGCTGCGACATCGCAAATACTGAGGTCCTCTTCGCCTGACAAGCGACTTTGCAAGTGAGGGTTCGGAGATTTCCTCTTCGTCGTAACGGAAAATGTGCCGCAACAAGTGACAACATTTCGCATTAAACTACAACCGTGTTTCTCACTCTAGTTTCTACTTAAATTACACCTCAAATACGACGATGCCGGCGCTTCCAAAAATTATCGCTGTTTCATGTAAGAGACTGAAGTACCTTGGGTGGTAAATTGGCTCAGTTACCGCCCTAAATATGTGGTCGACCGAAAGATGGCGCCGCAATCGAGGAAATAAACAGTCGCCCTTTCCGAAAGGAGGCGCTGCCTCCGGGGAATGTAAGAGAGCGGAGGTTACCACTTTTTCAACCATTTCGAAATGAAAGTTGTTGGTTTGAGTCTTGTGTTTGTGTTGTCGTTCTGTTCATACTTTCAGTAGATCAATCACGACTACTCACCACGAACCCGTAGTGATAAAGGATAGCGCCCACCTAGAGATTAGACAGGAACTTCATTAACGTAATGACGCTTCATGTTTGCGCGCAAAATACCGCGGCTACTATGCTCACATTTGCCGGGAGAAAGCCCTAGCATACCAACCGCTACGGAAATCAGCTCCATTCAAATGAACGACCTATGAACCAGGATCCGCGCGAACGGCTACCAGCTACACCATCTCGCAAGCTTAGTTCAACATCGTGCCAGAACTGAGTTTTCCTGTGTCCAAGAGAGCGAGAGAGAGAGAAATACATGATGACGATGATATGGCGATAACTTCCGCTCATTGAGCAGAATGCTACCTCAGTGCTATTGGGGAAAAATGAGAAGGTGGTGTCCAAAGCTCCATTCTGGGTTTGAAAAACTGCGCTCTAACAAACAAGCTTACTTTACTTTCTTTCATCATTAAAATCTTACTTTAGTCATCAGGTGTAGTCATTCCTGCTTGAATGTATTTTGTGGTGAAAGAAGGAAGTCACTGAAAAGGTTAGCCAGCTGTAGGATTCGAACCCACATCTCAGCCTCAGAACATCAATTGCCATCATGTATTTTGTGTCTGTTCGCGATGGTGTCTAGCCCAGCAAATTCAGTCTGACTTCAGTGTCAACTAAAATTTCAGCCTCAGTTTCATGTATCAGTTCTGTTCAGTTACTTCCCTTCAGTTCACGCAGTGAAATCGATGCTTTCGTGGCACCGCGAGAAGACGGGTTGGGACGCATTTTTGGTAGAATTATGCTGGGTCGCAGAGTAGCAGAGTTCGGGAAGCACTGACGTACGGAACATATAAGAACAGATCAGCAGACACCTTGGCTTGTTAACTTTTAGTTGTACAATTATATAAAGTATCCAGCACTCACCTCAAATATCATACCTCCAAGATCCGACTGCCATTCCTAAGGTTGAATGGAAAGGAAGAAAAAAAAATCAACAATACGTGGGGCGGATTCTTGGACGCAAACGAAGGAAACTAACAAGATGGCCATAAACAATTAAGGTAGAGCGTAAAAGAATTGTTGCAACCGGCGGACGGCATCTGCGATTACATCTGGCGCAGTACGTGTTCTGTACGTTCGCTGTCGAGGTGCTGTCAAGGTGTTCGGTCAAACAAGAACTCGTCTCGACTAAGAATTAATTTATTACTTATATCGTAGCATAATTTTCCTTAAATGTACCGGAGCCGAACACTCTTTGGGAGCAAAATGACAACAGCGCAACAGCGAGGACTGCATCACTGCGCCTCTGCACCATCCGCGTTAATTAACGTCTCCCGTGGCCGTCAATCAAACTGCACGCAACCGGCACGAGCCCCCCGATGCTACAGGCCGCATCAAAGAAGCAAGCAACGCGCTGTGACTCCATCAGGTAACACTGGGCCAGTCGGCAGCTTCAGTCAGCTTGAAATTATACAAACTATCCAGATCTAGCTTACAATACCTAAAGGGTGGTGTACACCTTTTATTCTAACAGTTCCTTATCATACGCACGGAATGTTGATAAATTACCATTAAGAGACGTTCTAACAATCAAGCATCGTTCTTTGATGGCAAATTGAATGTCATTCCCAGCGAAAGGCATTCGTTCCCTGTCACACGGTGAAACCAAATGGCAATACGTGCGAATGATATTTGACCAGAGAGGGTGAAGAGATGTGTGTGAGAGGGTGAAGAAGCACAGTGCCACCTCCGATGCCGAAGATGGGTTTTAACTTACGGAAGCAAATAAAAAATAAATGTATCGCGTGAGTCTATCGGAACTGCCCTTATCTTGAGTTGGATTTTCTGTTTCCTTTTAATCTTTCTCCAGGACGCAAGTGGCGATAGTGTGCTCTTCCACCCTGTCACATTGGGGGCGAACGAAAGACGCGTCTCTGAAGATGCGCAATGAACCAAATAAAGAAAAATGTGTTCCTTCACGAATTTTTTTGCGGACGATCTATCGAACGGATTTTTGTTCTGAAAACGCCACCGGTATCAAGTGACCAAAGGGACCAGATGTAATCATTGGGACAACTTATTAGCTCTTATTGTTAAAAATTTAATTATTGAAAGTTATCTAAGACTTTGCCTTAGGAGTTTGCTAATGCCTCTATAAGGAGAGCCCTTCAACATATGCTATATTGCAATTGATTTCGTCTCGGAAAAAGTGATATATACATTTAAGAAAAATATGTTCGTATTTAGCTGGGACACGCTGTACATGTTTGTGACTGTGAGAAAATAGCACTGGCACACTGTGAGCGAGCAGATGTGCGCTGGTTCGCCGTGTGGAGAGCACTAAGGGCACCACATCAGATAGCTTTCTATGTGCTGTTAGCCAAATTGTGATGTAGGAATGTGTCTTACCTGCTGGTTTGAACGGGAGTAGTATGACTCTCTCAGCTGTTACGAATGCAAAATGATATAACTCAATGTTATGCTGAAACACGCACATTCCGTCGCGAACTCTCCGAAGGTATTCTTTCGTTTATGTGTGGAGGAACCCGCCTGCTCTACATTTCACATTAGACAGTATAAGGCCTGCTCCAACATATAGCGATATATTATACAGCCTTAGAAAATAGCCCAATATTTTCCTCCCCATAGTGCTCCAAATCGCTAAAAATTACTGCTTGCAGGAGGCGAGCTCATGTCAACTTTTTCAGCGCTAATATTAGCGCTGTATTCGTGTTGAACAATGAGGAGGACCCCCAGCGATGACATCAGGGAGGCCAACGGCCACAGGCCAGGGAGGCAGACATTCGTGAGGCCAACAACGGCAAGCCGGTTTACGCCAGCACCACTACCATCAGGGAAGTCGTCGAGTTGCTTTGAAAAAGCGTAGTATGATGACGATCATTAACTTTAGAAAGATACATCTCCCGTGGGATATCCTCCACTTGTACAACAATACTAAAGTAAGCTAAAGTAGAAGTACTGGAGAAATTCAAGAAGCAATAACCAGCCGATGAGGAGCGCCATCGCTAGCCTCCAAATAGGGCGCTGGGAAGCGGTCTATATAACATGGTCGCTATAATCTAGTAGGTCGTGGTCTGGACAGTCCTTTAGAGTTGCGCCAATTAGCGGTTCCGCAAGGCAACGTCTGTTACTTGTGCCTTTTAATACCGTTGTGCGTGGTGTTGCTATGGCACCCATGGTTTGACATAGTTCACTCAGCATTGGGCAAAATGCAAATTAAATTGACTGGACCGTTAAAAATGCGACTATATACATTCCAGCCGGCCTGCGTGTCTCGTCTTTTTGCGTGTCCTGGCTTTCATCGACGTTTACTGGCTGTGGTGTGAATTAACTATAAATACTTTTGTGTAAAAAAGCCATTGCATACATCGTATCAGTTCGTACATGATAGCTAAGTTGCGCGTGCTACCGCCCCGTAACCAACTCAGAAGTTTCAAAACGAACACGCTCTACAATTCCTAATACTGTGTAACGGGGGTGTCTCATGCGTGCACACTACTTCGTGATGAGCATCATCTTTGGCTGCTCACGCAAAATACGTAACGCGCGACCCCCCGCCCAAATGTTCGGTACTTGCCGACAGAAAAGGTGAGAGCCCTAACGCAAACACTTTTTTAGGACACGTCGCATTTGTATGATACTTAGTTGGCTGGGAGCGCGTTCTAACTTTACGGTTTTGGCTTGTACCAGTACACACTACACATAAAGCATCGCCACACTTAACCGTAACGCGGGAGCGCGTACACTGTATTGACGACAGCGCCGCCTGTATCGACGCTGTGTTCGGAACTACGCTGCATCCTTGAAGCTCAGCTCCGCCGATTTTCGACTGCGACAGAATGGAGCCATGCTTGGGCTGTGCGTTCGTTTCCGCACAGGGAGCATACGTGTGAAAAATTTTCAACCATTTGTTTGTAGTTTTTAAGAAAACAATTTTTTAAATTTCCATGGCACGGCGGTCCTGTGGTCGGCAAACCCTGACCAATCCCGGCTTCGTCCTGGCTTAGCCGCGCTCGTGGCTTGGCTAACGCCAAATCGTCGATGCGATGGCGGATATCTATGGGCGAAGGTGAATGTTTTGGGTGTGTTCCGTGACAATTGCTGTCGTTAATTGCCTCAAAGATAGTTTTGCCGGTCTTCTTTACAAGCCTTACAGGATGGCCTCGTTGTGGAACGACGGCCGTCGTGAGCGGACATTCTGTGCCCGCACTGTGCTTCATGCTACCAACAAGACCTAACACCTAACGTGTGACGTACACTTACGCATTTTCAATAGCTTTGGCAGCGCACTATGCGCGGACTTGCTGCGCGTGCAGAAAGCACCACCAAAGCTATTGAGAACGAGAACGTGCTCGAAGACGAAGTATTCCTTATAAGAAACATGATAAAACGGTGCGGTGGTCCCCGATAGCTCGTGACAGCTATTTCAGCACGATACAGCGGCCATGACGGAGTGTAAACACAAACTGGTTGCCAGGCAGAGCTGGCTACGTGTGGCTATCCAATCCGCGCAGTTCCAAGTATGACGTCACAAGTGGAACCGCCGCCCGGTAGTTTTTCCCAAATTTCTCACGAAGGAGTATGGAAATTTGGAAAGCAATGTGCGTTTATGAATGAAGTTGGGACCACGGTTCTGAATATCACAACGTCTTCATACTTTCGGAACAGCAGCGGAGCTGCACTTTGAACACAAGCGCCTCTAATCAGGGTCGCCAGATTTGGCTACTTCGCGAAATTGGCTACTTCCAGACATTCGGGACATGGAAATTTGTGCAATGGCGATTCGTTATTCTCCTGCTACTTGTGTGGATACTTCTTCTGACTACATTTGAGACTCCTGTGCACCTAAGTCGGTGGGAGGGGAGTAGATTTAATTGTTCACCATAGAATGCCAGAATAGGCAGAGTGCGTTCATTCCTGTTTCCCTTGACGATCGGCCTTCTCTCAGTCGGTACGGTGTTCTATGCGGGTGGCATCATCAGTACACACCAGCTCAGGACTTAAGCAGAGCACGACAGCCTACTTATCTACCAAGGCCCTGCAAACGTCCGAAATAGGGGGCCACGGTTGCTATTGCACACTGTCGCGTCACACATGAGGAACCAAAATTCGAGGAACGCTCTCAGACACCTATCGCTTGTCACGTGCCAAAGTTATTGCATCGTCGAAATTAATGACGTGTTCTTTAGTCAACAACGGTCGACCACCTCAGTTTTTGCCTGTGTTACGTGTGCGACCCTGACGACGTTCCTTCTGTGCTTGTGCTTGTGCCGTGTGCTAGCTTCACCTATACCGGCTACTTCACTAAGGTGTCCTGGCTGAATAATTCGTAACCTTGCTAAGACCCGTGTAACATCGGTTATGAACCATGCTGGGGGCAGATAATTTGTGTACTGTCATTAATAACATAAAACTCCAAACTTCTAAATTGCACAAATTTTAGTTCAGAAGCTTCTGGAACCTCTGTTTTACAAGACCTCCAGCGAAAAATACTAAAAGCAAACAACAAAAAGAAAAATTATTAATAATTGGTTCCGGTTTACATATTTCGTAGGCGGAGCAGTGTACAAATTCTCTTTTTGGCTGAGCTATGCGACTGTCAATTCCGTGTTCATCCGTCTTGTTCACACACCGGGCATAAGGAGGATAGCCGATGAATATCTTCCCGAATCCAAATGTCACGCATGATGAACAGTGTCATCGCCCTCTCTCATTCCACCACAAACAAGGTCACGCATACAGGGAAGAGGACTTATACCCAGTCCCAGCCTAATCTCAAACTAATAGCGCAAACTGGACCTGATACATTGATCCCATCGACATGTTGTGGGGCCTCGTGCTCCTTTTCGAGTCAACGCGTGCTCACATGAGCAAACTATACAGGGTGTCCACGCTAACAGTGAACAGATTTTTTTAAAATATATATAACACTTTTTCCAAGATGAAATCAATTGCAATATAGCATATGCTGAAGGGCACTCCCTAGGAGGGCATTAGCAAAGTCCAAAGGCAATGTCTTAATTAACTTTCATTACTTAACTTGTTAATTATAAAAGCTACAAAGTTGTCCCAATGAGAACATCTGTTCCTTCCGGTCACCTGATATCGTAGTCGTTTTCAGAACAAAAATCCGTTCCATAGATCGCCCGCAAAAAATTAGTGAAGGGACGCCATTTTTTTCTTTATTTTGTTCATTGCGCATTCTTCACAGACGCGTTTCCTTCAACCCCAACGTGAGAGGGGGAAGGAGTACAGTGCCGCCTCATGCGTGAAAGATGAGCTTTAACTTGCAGCAACAAAACAAAAACAAATGTATCAGTTGACTCTATGGGAACTGGCCTTATCTTCGGTTGCATGTTCTGTTTCCTTTTAATCTTTTTCTAGGACGCGAGAGGCGATAGTGTGCTCTTTTTCCCTCTCACATTGGGGATAAAGGAAAGACGCGTCCTCTAAGAAGCGCAATGAACAAAATAAAGAAAAAAAATGGCGTTCGTTGACGAATTTCTTGTGGGCGATCTATCGAACGGATTTTCGTTTTGGAAACTGCTACGATATCAGGTGACCGAAAGGAACAGATGTTCTCATTGGGACAACTTTGTAGCTTTTATAATTAACAAGTTAATTAATGAAAGTTAATTAAGACATTGCCTTTGGACTTTGCTAATGCCCTCCTAGGGAGTGCCCATCAGTATATGCTGTATTGCAATTGATTTCATCTTGGAAAAAGTGTTATATATATTTTTAAAAAATCTGTTCACACTTAGCGTGGACACACTGTATATGCACACAAGCACCAACTACTCTTATAAACCTTCAGAACTCGTCGTGGTTACTTCAACTTCAGAACACATCGCCGCGACTTCAACGTGAAGCTCAATATCACATCATGGTCGATATATAAGTATCAAATTCAACATTATATTAGATCACAGACGTTCATACAACAGCATGAGACATAACGACCCATTTGTCTGTCCCCATAGGGGCCAAAGCAGGAGATGCAATAACAGCACGGATAGTGCAGTACTTACGGTGCATAACACTCCGAAAGAGCGTTAACAAACTCCGTGACAGTGCTCAACACTCAACAACAGCAGGTTGTAATGAGTTCCTCTTTTCGAGAGTTTCAGGAAAAGACCATGACCGACCGTGACTTTGTGACACAAAGCCATGGTCGGTCATTACTACTCTCAAAAAAAAAGAAAAATTAAGCAGTTACTGGCACAATGTTTTTGCCAGTAACTGCAGTAATTTTTCTCTATGTTTTCTGTGTCTGTCCTCAGCTTATAAAATAGTAGACAATCCAACACTGATTTCAGACCACGCGTGATTTCCTATCTCCCTGCGCTTTTTTCCCAGACTAGGGAAAACCTTCGAGTACGACACTGTGCCCATTGCTGGGAACTGAATCGAAACGACTGTACCTTTGGTAGCAGCTTAACCATGGCCCAGTATATCTGAAAGACATGTTGTCGGTAACTATATTCGCGCTGTAAAATCATCACTAATTGTGGACCACAAGAAGACCAAATGCGTTGTATTAAAGTGACAGTAGAAGACTAAAGCGACTCATACCAAAGATTTAAAAAAAATAATAAAAAGGCATGTCAGATGCTTTGTTTTCCATGGTCAGTACAAAGTATTTCAATTCAATGCAATTCAGACAATTAGTTCTAAATGCACTTTCTACTCCGCGCTTTGCCGTGATTGCATTGTTACTGATCTCGTGCTTCTGTTCCGCAAAGCCACCAAGCCACCGAACTCGAGAACCAGCGAATTCATAGATGTGACTTGATCTCGACTTGATATGCTGATACCTTGGAAGAGCGAGAGCGCACTTCAGAAACCCTGCTCGGCTTGAAGCGTTCTTAAGCAACGAGCTCGAGTTTACACGCGTGGTGAAAATGTCAAGTCAACGCTCGGGCTACCTTAAATCCAACTTGGATGACGCTCCAGTACGGCAGCTCCGGGAAGTCGCGTGACACTCAGAATCTTGCCTTGGCCTGGCTTTACGTGAACTGATTCGTCATCAATTTGTTTACAGGGGCTTTGTACAAGCGTTGGTGCCATATGACAAGTGTGGCACATATTAAGTCCTAACGCTAAGAAATGTCGCGGTTTCATTCGGCAAAGCAAATCTTACGTGCAAACTTGAGCGAAAATGTCGCTCCCAGACGCAACTGAAGTTAGCAGGCTACGGCTTGACGAAGTAAGCCAAGCGGGAGGGTTCGTGAAAGACAAAAAAGTTTTGAGCGAGGACAGGAATTGGCGCGGACTTGCGCGAGTCAAGACACGGCTTCAAGTCAAGTCACATCTACGCATTCAGGGATAAACATGCTGATGATACTGTTTGGCACATCCCTAGACTGTCCTTTATCATCTATATCGCGATTGTGCACACTTGCGATGTCCGTCAAAGTGATCCGGTTAGCTGATGCTTACGTCACCGTGCAGCCGAAACAACCCGTAAACATGGAGTTCATGTTTGTTTATTATCTAAGAATACGTCTGTTTTTGCAGGACGTTTGAGAGTAAACATCATAATGGATTGTGTACGTACGTTCTGCCTACTGCTGGGTGCCTGAACAAGGTAGCCGGTCAGCTATAACGAGAAACATGCGGTGGTAATCAACAAAGAGCGAGTGAGAGCAAGATACACGGGGAAAAACTGTTAATGGTGAATTCATTCACACGAATGGATTAATTCATAACATGATTCCAACGTAATACCCAACCTCAATGTGACGCTCGCCTCTGGCAACACATTTATGAAACCCATGCCATAATGGTCGACATCGGCTTATAGACATTTTTTTTTGCCCGAAAACTGCTTAGATATTAAATGAACGAATTTTAGAGATCAGCGCTGCTTCCTCCGCTACAGGGCGCTGAGGTGTGACCTCGCTCCTTAACCGTATGACTGAGAGAGCGGCGCTCAGACGAGAGGAGAGAAAGTCGCCGAGCGATGATAGGGTTATCCCTTCGAATTCGAAGAGAAATGGGGGCGTACGCTTTTTTGTGGCAATTTTCCTATATCCGAATTGACATAAAAAGGCGTACGCCTCCCTCTCTACTCCAACGAGAAGCGATAACCGTATCATTCCTGGCAATGGTTGGCGCAGAGCGTGCTATGTGGTGAAGTTCAGTTTTTAGAGTGTATACTCTAAAAGCAGAACTCCACCGCATTGTAACGGGACCTAATACTTCATTCCCCGCTTCACCAACTCCCCACCCATCATCCTGAAAAGTGAAAACCACCCATCATCCCGAAAGTTGTTGTTGTTGCTTCCCCGCATAGCACGCACTGCGCCAACCATTAACACTGATTCGAAGAGAAATGAGGGCGTACGCCTTTTTGTGACAATTTTCTTATATCCAAATTACCACAAAAAGGCGTACGCCCACCTCTCTCTTCGAATCAGAAGCGATAATCATATCATCCGTGGCAATGGTTGGCACACTGCGTGCTATGCGGCGAAGTTCTGTCTTTAAAGTGTAGATGCCCGCGGCCGGCCCACTGTGTGCATGATTATTTTATGACTGAATGAGCTTTTTAGCGTTGTAGCATGCTTGATCGACGAGCACGTGTGCCAGACCAATTGTGACACGAGTCTGAAACGGCGAAATTTTAAGCTTCCTGAAGAACAAAAGCAATCATAAAAGTGCCAACTGTGTCAAACCACCTTTACATTATACTTGCGAGCTATCTCCATCAAGTAGTGTTACTACCCATGCACATACCGAATAACTACACTCTTAAAAATGAACTTCACCACATAGCACGCTCCTATACCAACCATCATCTCGAACGATATCTTTATCTGCCCTGATTTGTTGAAAACGGGAGGCGTACGCCTTTTTTGTGACAATTATGAACAGCATACGTGTCACAAAAATGGCGTACTTCTCCCGTTTTCGACAAATCAGGGCATGTAACGATATCATTCGAGGTGATGGTTGGGTAGGAGCGTGCTATGCGGTGAAGTTCATTATTAAGAGTGTACTTGTTGTTCCAGCCTCAAATTATCAGTTATCTAATGAATAACTACTTCTCTGCTATTTTTTCTCCCTTTTCCTTGTGCGCATTCTTCAGGATTCTGTGCCAAACAGGATGTCTTCCAATTTGAGCGGCAAAACTATTATTACTTTAGAAGGACTGGACTTGGTTAGGGCTGACTTCACGTCGTCTGTTGCAATCTATATTCTGATTGTCTTAGAGATGTTAGAGTAGAAGGGCATGAGTAGTTTCTGGCATCTCCGTTGGTAAGTCGAGCAACGATGCTCTCCTTCTCTGAAGTGAACAAATTTTTCACTACGTAGACGACCTTCTAGTAATCAGACCAGAGATAGACAGCAGCTGTTCGGATCAAGTGGCTACTTTCTAGAAGCGAGCAGCCCCGGGACTTAGTTTCACTATATCAAACATAACCAATGACAAACTCCGAATCTTGGACTTGGGGTTAATCAGAAAAGTCCAGAATCTACACTGGAGGTACCGACAGAGGGGCCAGAAACCGAACATGCTATTCTACTCTAACATCTCTAAGACAATCAAGATAGGGTTTGCAAGAAACGCCGTGAAATCAGTTCTAACCAAATCATCTCCTCATGCGATTAATAATAGTTTTGCCGCTCAGGTCGGAAGACTAGTAAACGCTGGGTACAATGAAGATTTTCTGGTCAATGTTTGCCACAGAGTCCGGAAAAATGCGCACAAGGAAAATGGGGGGAAACAAAGAGTGGAGGACGAGAAGAGGACATATACGACGTCGTTGCTGTCCAAACCGACACCATGTACCCACGTGGTCCCAAGGAGTGTGTGCTCCCGATCGTCCACAATTGACTGAGAGGCCTGGACGTTGATGACGTAAGTTCGCTTCGAAGGGATGTGTCTGTCGGTCACGCCCCTATTTTTGCGTGGTAGGTGCAACGCCAGTGCACTGAATACGGTTAAAAGTCGATGTGTGTATTATATGAGGGATCATGACAAACGTTTCATCGGCGTGACATCTCTTCAAGTTTCAAGAACAATGGTATTCTGGTCGCTTTCCGAGGTGATGCACTTCATTTTGTTTAGTTTTGTGTGCTTGCTTATCAGCCCAGGCAACACCAATAAATAATACAAAGCACCAATAAACTCCCACTTTTCTAGTTTCCATTTGATTTTGCCTCCATAAGTTCAATGAAATTGGGATAGCGTGCTAGAGCTTCCTACTCGACCGATTCGCGAGCTGCATGGGTTGTCATGCAAGCCTGACAAAATTGACAAATATAGGCTCTCCTCAGCTGCTCCCCCATTCATTAAAATGCTACTGTGTCAACAACTGAGTTCCTTATCTGAAATTTCTGTTGAACTGAAACGTGATACCCTCCCACACTCTTATACCTGAGTTACTTCTGTTGTTACTTTTAGACCGTTGTTACGTGTATTTAGAAGTAACATCGGCTCAAAGGAAGAGGTAACACAGGAAATTGCGAATTTTAGAAGTAAATTGGGTCTCGAAGAGCTAGGGCAGAGGTAACCTGTGGGGAAAACCCCTCTCTTCTCCTGGTTACTTGTACGTGTTACTTCTAGTGGGAGTCCGTTACTTCTACGTCGTAATGCGTTCGCAAACAATCACAGACGCTTTTGATCGCTTTTGGTCGTTCATCTGGCAACAGTTTACAGTATCACACGAGAAGAGAAACTACATCGCGTCCTCGTGTTTTGTCGGTTGCATCTTTTGAAATGTGACGCCTCTGTGGCTGACAAGTTAAATCATGCTCGTGGTTGTAGATGTGTTGTGAACTGCTTCCAAATGACGTTTACAAACAAGGACTTCTGGGGAGTGCGGAGAGGCAGATGGAAAGAGTGCGAGGACTGCAAGAAATACATAGTGGAGTCCGGCAGTCGTCATCTAAAATATGAATACTGTGCGCACAGCCCGGTTTCACATAACAGGATACGTGAAATAGGTAAGTGCATATTTCATCATGATCGTTCGAAGTAGATTCGCTGTTGGTTCCTGCCTTATGGTAAGTCATACATGATGTGCTGTCTGCGCATATGTAAGCTGTTGGTCGCAGTGTCAACGCTCGGCCTTAGCGCATTCTGCTTTCTCTTGCCAGCTTTGCTCTCTACATCGACTTTACT
Source organism: Ornithodoros turicata (assembly GCF_037126465.1). Taxonomy (NCBI): domain Eukaryota; kingdom Metazoa; phylum Arthropoda; class Arachnida; order Ixodida; family Argasidae; genus Ornithodoros; species Ornithodoros turicata. The sequence goes on from NW_026999391.1 coordinate 349,826, forward strand.
TTGTATCTCTCCGTGTCGCCTTCTTGTCCCAGCATCTTTCATACGCTGAAAGATATACGATACCTATAGAGCCATTTTAACATGGGGTTTTGTGCAATGAAATTTAACTACGAGCAAATTGTTTTCATTCAGCGTTGAAGAAGAGTGATAAGCGCTATAGTCTGTGTGTCGTAGCAATTACAACGAAGAGAAACTAGATTTTTCGTAGTATACATTGATCTGAGAAGTATTTAGTTCTCTTATCGTGGGGTTATACTTTTCATTTCGTCTTTTTTTTCTGACGGACTTAATCGATTTTGGTGTATGGGCTAATTGCTAAAAAACTAAAGCCTAGTCGACTCACTAATGAAACGATGCGTGATATGGAATTCCTCATGAATAGGCAACTGATTGACCACTACAGTAATTTTATGATTGCGTTTCTTTATGCCCAGGTGTGTGTGTGTGGGCGATTAGTATTTTCTTTACTTCTTGATACGGCTTGATTTTGACTTGTTCAGGGTCGTGCTGTCAATGACAGGTTATTTCGTCGTCTTACTGGCTGGTTGATGAATTGACTCAGTCATTTTCTGGGTGATTGCCTTCCTAAATTTCACTGACTTCGTGGTGAATGGGTCGACTGATGACTTGAGACACTGTGATTGGTCGATGTGCTTAATTGACCGGAATGGTTGCCCACATTGATGCCTTAATTGGTTGTTATCAGCGGTTTGCTAGTACAACTGACCACTAGATAGCATCTCGCGAATTATACCAATGAAGAAAGTCAAGACAATCAATCAGTCAATAACACCGACTAGTCAGTGAACTGTTAAAAAATAAGAAATTGATCAAAGCTGCTACTGAATTACATTCAGATGAATTTATCTACCAGGCAACCTAAATCCCCATCCCGATGAGTCAGGCAGTGGAGGAGCGGGTGGGCTGGTGGTAATTAATATGTCAAGGGCCTGCAAACTAATGTCGACTGATTTCTCTCAGGTGGTGAGAACATGTTCAGGACGTGAGCTTGCAGCCTCAGGGGGAAACAGGGCATAGCTGTGACATTTTCCATGGTATTTATTTTCTTACATATAACGACCTGCCATCCACAAAATATTTTGCCATCTGTGTTTGTTGGAAGTTAACATTTCAGTACTCTCTTCTTTTTATGTACATGTATCGCTGGCCTCACAATTATGCTGCATTACACCTGGCCTTGAGGAAGTTCAATGTGAACTCCATACTGTGGCTGGTTTCATCACTGCCGCCACATGTACAAATATGGAAGCTCGTGAATTGGAAAATCCCCCGTTTTCGGCAAACGACGCTACGATACCGAACACCGAGTCTTCCAACATATCAGGTATCTACATTTTTTGCGTTCATTACTCGTGCTTGCACAAGTGTAATTAAGATCTGCTTTTGCTATTAATGATATACCCAAACAACGTGAGAACGATAAATAAGGAGTGCCCATTCCATTTTAGATATTTATGGTGGTGAAAGCGGCACCGTCCCCACAGCAACAAGCAAGAATGAGCACAAGGTCCGCATGCATGCATGCCGCCCCTGCAATTTTACAACACAATATTTCACGCGATTCTGTGACCACATCAAAGCCCCTTTGGAGCTGTGTTCATCCTACATAGTCTCACATATGCCACCACATTGAGAAACGATATCTTCGTTATCTTACGTTGCCAATGCTGGGTTGTGTTTTCCTGATATTCACAATAAAATACGTGCCCAGGAAAGCCCATGGTCATTGTATTTTAGTATGTCACCCGGTTCGTGTTTCGTGTGTGCCTGCATGCAATTTGCTGCATGCATGCACGGACGCGAGGAACGGGCGGGTGCAGCCCCGGAGCCCCGGGAAGGGTGTTACTTCTAAATACACGATGCATCTGGTTACTTTTAGAGACGTAACCCCGGCAGAGGTAACGCTGTACCCATCTAGTGTACAGGTAACAATATTGCAATTTTTTTAACTTTACTAGAAGTAACCGCGCTAAGAATGCAGTCACAAATATATGTGCAGCAACGGGTTCCGCAGGTAAAAGTATACGGAATACGCTGATGATATAAACGTACTACGATGTGCCCCTGATCGGACTGAGTGGAACTGCTGGAGGCATATTCTTCTTGTTCTGTGCGTTAGACGTGTCAGTTGGAAATTACGGTACTGATAGAGCAACTATATTACTCTAGCTCTGTCGGATAGGTTATTTCGTTTCCGCCACACAGTGTGCATCCTGCAAAACTAGCAAGTGGGTAGTTTTTCGTGTCGTCTCATCTCAGCTACAAGTTGTCTTACCTCAGCCAGAGCTGCCTGGTATGTGTAGTCCTGAAAAACGACAGGAAAAATAAACACGTCAGACGGCATACGAACCCTCGTGAGACTCATTTTCCCTCCCGCGGGCATCTTTTATGAGCAGTTTCTTTATTTTCTTATTTTACGTATCTGTTCAATTTGCATAAAGTGTCACTGAAAGACTGAAATAATAGACCTGTACTTGTTTGTAAACAAATGACGTCATAATGTTCGACAGCGCCACGAGTTTAGTAGAGTTGAACTACGTTCAAATCTTGTGGCGAACAAGGTCGCGTCCGAAAGCCACGGTCTTGAGGGGATTACGACGGGCTCTGAAAGGGACGCGACCTTCGGACCTACTTTTCTTTCAGCGAACAATTGCCCATTCGTGGAACCCAGCTCTCCCCTTACGATCTGTTTTGGTTTCGATCTGTCTACCAACGTCATGATGACGTTTGTCGGGTAGAGGTTTATTGCAGTCGTCGAAAAAACCATACAGTGGCGAGAGTCGAACCCCACACCTCTCGATTGCTGGTCCCGAGTGGTTGATAAACATTACGTTACGTGGGAAACAACTTCCCTACAAAGGGAGATATGACAAAAAAAAAAACAGAAAAAAAAACAGACTAAGGCGACGACGAAAAACTGACACACAAAACAGACAAAGTCTCAAATACAGCTAGAGCTTATTTGCAGAAGGATAGAACTTCTAGAGTCCTCAAGAAGGTTAAGGCGGAGGGGGTGGTAGTCTCATGAAAGGGCCGAACGTCGTGCCGACGGTTTACTGACACAGCTCCTACACGGGCGGATTGAGAAGACTTCTTTCAAAAGCCCATTTCAAAAGCCGCCTGGTGTGGTCATTACCAACAGCCTTTACAACAGTATCTTGCCACGTAGGAACACGAGCCGTTACAACATAACGATGCTTTGCAATATCAGAGGGATGAACGATATACTTTTTCAACGCATGTTCCTTGAAACGATCGTTTACGCACCTCTTGGTTTGACCTGTGTAACAGAAGCCGCATGCTTGCAAAATTTCATAGATGACATTTCACTGACATTGGACATAAATCTTATGGTTTTTATAGGTTGCTTGAGTCTTTTCAGAGGGTGTAACATAGTCTAAGAGAAAATAATTTTTAAGAACAACAGTAACATTGAACATACGTGTTACAGACAGTAAAGTGACCATCTCCATATTCGCGTCGACCCTGACGGCAGAGTGTGGAACGTCGTATCTTTCGTCACAATAGACGACCGGAGCCCCTACGTGATCGATTACGTTTTTGCCGCCATGCCAAGGTGGTGGTGGTGGTGATGGTGAAAAGGCTCGCCGTTGTCGGCCTCACAGAGGTGGGCAACGTCACGACCGACGCCCTGGGGGAATGTGCGTCCTGGGCCGACTTCTAAGGGAACTGTGCCGACATATGTCTGAGAGCGTCTGAGGAAAGCCAAACCTCCAGACAGCACAGCCGGCACCGGGATTGCTGGTGGCACTATCATGGTGCACTATCATGCTGGTGGCACTGTCAGCTTTATCAGCCTATCAGCCTACGCATTTTTTCCTACTTCTTTTCCCACCACAGCAAACTATAACCTGGGACAGGTCTCGTCGTGACGTCACACGTTTCTAAACAGAGGGTCGTCTATAAACATGGGGACGCTTTTCGGACTAGCACGTTCCGTGGGAACAACAACAAAACAACTTTATTTTTGGCTTTGGAGAGTGGGGAGGTTCATCGCCACAACACCGCCTCCTGCAGACTTCCCCGCTATGCCTAACTACGATTTATTTTTACAGTGTGAATTTTACGAGCGTGGATTCTTAAAAGGCATATTTCAGCAGATGGATTTTGACGGGTGGTATCTTAAGCGTGTGTTTTTTATGTTTTATTTTTAAGTGTCTATTTCAGCATACACCCATTCAAAAGACGGGTGTTTGTACTTGATCCGCCATAGCTCCTGTCATTACTGAAATCTACTTGAACACTGATTGTGTCTTTTTGTCGTTTGATGAAGATGCTATGAGTAAAAATGAGCGCGGGTTTCGGTATACCAGCGGATATCCGCGCAATCCGCGCAGCAGGCGCAAAGCCATCCCCTCGGCTTTCTGTGCACGACCCGAGTTATTGCGAATATTTGGCACAAAGTACTTTCCAAGACCGATACCAAGACCTTCCGTGATGTGACAGCTGTCTCATTCACTGGCACCGCGTTTTATGCTTACTCTTTGACTATGTTTGAACGGCTAGTGCGCTTGGCGTTAGTAAGCTGGCAGCCATGTCAGCACTCTCAACAGCGTCTTGCGCCTTGGAAAAGTGGCTCGTAACGGACAGTATCCCCAGCATTAATAAATCATTTCGTGATGTAACGGTCATGTGGCAAAACTTAAACTTGCGAACGCATAGAGCTGCAGGTACGCGGGTACGCACCGGGATGTGCGGGTGCAGATTGCACCAGTAACATTGCTGCGGGTGCGGGCCGCGCGCCCGCGGGTACAAACTTTCATACCCGCACTCATCTCATCTTTCATCATCGATATAGTTATGAGTGAGCGTAAAAGGGTTATCATGTATTCCTCACCGGAACTTGCCTTTACTGTCGATCATCCAAAAAATGGGGTTTTGCAATTTCTTGGTCTTACAGGGGTTACGGAAAAGTTACGGAGCTTCTGCGGGTGTTATGTAAAACTGAACTTGAAACCCATTCTGTGATGAATGAGTCGTCACTCTAAAACAGTAAAAACGGGTGATGTAAGTGGTCGACTCCTACATGTATTTAAAAAAAAGTCATGTACGCACTCTCTTCAATCATACGTCGGGTGTATCCCGTTTGGAACCATTAAAAATAATCTTTCAAAAGTAAACGCGCAAGTACCCACTGTTAAAAATATATCTCCCAGAATATACGCTTAAAAATCAACGCACAAAAATAATCGCCGAAATATCCCCGTTTAAATAAAAACGCGAAGGAATCCACGGTTAAGAATATATCGTTAAAAATAAATCGTTTCAGAATACCCCCAAACCACTCTATAGTTGTAGAGTCATGTGGTATGGCCCAAATCATGGTGAACTACAAGCAAGGGGCTTAAACTAACCTCACAGGACCAAACTAGCCTAAACTATCCTAAACTAACCGAAACCAAACTAAACTAACCTCACATAACATGATATAACCCGGTGTAAATTGCAATCAGTCCGCCTCCGTGCTAGATGGTGAGGGGATTTTTAAACAGTTTATTTTAATGGTGGGTTATTAAACGGTGATTTCTAAGCGGGGATAGTAAGCGTTTTATTTTAGGAGATATATTTTTAACCGTGTGTTTTTTAAGCGGATTATTCTTGAATGTTTTATTCTTAAACGTTTATTCTTAATGGTGGATTTCGGGGACCCCCCCATACGTCAGCTTCGCCGTCTGGTTGAAGCTGAAGCCACCCAGAGTTTTTCTTGTCACGTTGTCACGTGTGCTTCCTCACGCCCCCTCATTGACTGGTTCTGCTGGCACTTGTGTTGTAGTGCCTTATTTTCATATTGTATCACACAATTTGCTGTCTGTAGCACGTAAGTACAACGCTACTGTTGTTTTTAAGAATGATTTTTGGATAGACTACCTTACCATTTCGGTTAGATTACATTTGAAAACACTCAGGCAACCTATAAAAACCGTAAGACGTTCTATGTCGAATGCCAGTCAAATGTAATCTATGAAATTCCGCTACACTGTAAACTGAAAAACTCCCTTTTGTTTGTATCTGGGGTGTAAATAGGGTGTAAACTTGTATATACTCCTTTTTTACTCCCTTATTACACCTTCTAAGAAAAGGAACACCCTTTGAAGGGTGTTAAATGGGTGTTAGAGCTTTCGAACACCTTCTGCACAGCCCGTTTACACCTTTTTGGTGTGAAAAAGGTGTACGAGGTAACAATTTGTTTGGGATAATTTTTTGTTCATAACTTTGAAGATTTCTGAAGCCACCACAAACACCTTACTGTTTGTTTGTCAGTCAAAGTAAGGGAATTAATACACTGAATAAAAACGTATTACAGTAAATGATATTAGCAGACTAACGATTGATATCACTGCAAATGTCCAAAATACACAAGCGAAAATTCGGCAAAATACTGCAAAACATGCACAAAGATATATCTGCAATACAGAAATGGACTCCGGTACGGCACCTTGCGTGACCACCAGCGCATCAGTAATATGACACACTTGCGGCAGTAATATGAATACAGTGAACCCTCGTTATTATGACCATGGTCGTTGCCGAAAAATTTGGTCATAATGCGGAATTGTCATATTAACGGGGAACATTTGCAGAGGTTTCACTAAATTGTTCCTCAGGAGTATGGTCGTAAAGCACGTATGTCAGATTATCGGGGTCATATTAACGAGGGTTCACTGTAAATGAATAAGAAACAGCGAGTAACAATCACACAATTGTCTACACTGCTGTAAGTCAGTGACGCAGCATTCAAACATCCTCTACTTTTCTTTTCTCTTCAACCAACAAGCCCCTTCTGTTTTGCTCAGGGATGGGATTTTTAGTTTGTCGAGTATGTGGTGCATCCCATATTGAGTCAAGCATCCCTGTTGGGTTGCGTGTAGATCACAGGTAATATGCTTAAGGCCCCTGCCTGTCAGCAAACTTCGAAAGTTCGTGAAATTCAAAATTTGACACTGAATTTAGCAAAATCGCCCCATTTTCTGGAAATTCCCTCAAGAAAGGAACCAATTTTCATCGGATTTGCGTCATTTCCAGCCGTACACAACACAACACAAAACTTCCTTCTTCCCATCTGTCACTTCAGTTTACGTGCCCTGCTAGCCTCCACAGGCCACGGCTATTCCCCGCTTTGGGAAGAGTCGGGAAAACAGGGAAATTGCTAAAAAGAGAGCTTTCTCCGCACTATATCTTCGTGCTAGACGTTGGTTCGTCAACAGTTGACGTAGCTCTGGGTGGGGGCGTTCAAACAATGTCGTGCTGTCCATTCTTTTAAAGGGCCGCTGTCACTCAGGGGTGCTCATACACACACAAAGAAGATGCTCGTAGAAGTACACGACCCGCCTGCTCGATGGGCACATTTGGAGAGCCCATTTAGTGATTCTAGGAAGCTCGCTTCCTAGGAACATCACACTATGTGGTGAAGTTCATTTGTAGGAGCGTAATATACCATACAATAAAATATACTCAAAAATATGAGCGATGGAGTTGTTGGTGAGCCGTACATCCGCTTCTCGCTCTCTCAATGTGGCTTCGTCATGGACTTCCATGAGACTACGCATCCCTGCTTTACCGCTTCCGCGTGCAGCTGAACGTTGCCTTACCCCAGTAATGAGGCATCGCCTTATGAGCGTCTTGAGAGCCGCTAAAACCGCAAGCGATAGTGGTTGTTATGGGCGACAAGCACTCTTTCCTGTCGTACAGCGCCAACCCGCAGGCAGTTTCTGCACGCACGTGCGTACCACATATGTGGCTACAGACCCTAACGGCAGGTTTGTCAGGTTTGCCCAATATTTCTTTCAGGGTCATTTTGGAAAACTTGTGATAACATCCGCGCATCCACCAAATTGATCAGTCGCATTCGTCGTTAGACATCAACCCTATAATCTCAATAGAGGCATGATCTATTTGTTGGATACCGGGCCGCTATCTGCCCTCCACGACAGCACTCTACTCGATGAATCGTGAAACATGGTTACGCCTCTTTGAAGACAACTCTCAAACAAGGCTCAGACAACACAAGGCTCTCAAGACAACAAACAACTCAGAAAGCAGGCGTGTCTGCAACATGCTGCGCACGCGAACACATCAATTCGCAAAACAATGTGCGCAGAAAATATCTCCGCTGATATCTTGGACAGCGTTACAGCCAGATTGCCTTTCACATTTTCTCAGTAACGATGATCGGAGAGTCGCAAAATGAAGTCTTTTGCATTTATTACCTTTCTGGTGATGTTGCAAGTTATTCTCTCTCAAGAGCCATGGGAGAAGTTCACTACATCTGCCAGGTTCATCGACTACATGAACAAGCATTTCGGCGGCGACAGTCTCGGTATCTTAATGACTCCCAAATGTGCAGCTCAGCACAGCTGGGTCTTCTCCCGTCTCACGCAGTTCCTTCGTCACCAGATCGTCATCACTGTCCAAGACCACTTCAAGAGTGACGAGTTCCGGTGCAACGTTTTGCGAGCACTAAAAGTGATTCCTGGACAGTGACGACGATCTGGTGACGGAGGAACCGCGTGAGACGGGAGAAGACTCAGCTGTGCTGAGCTGCATAAGAGAGAAACTGAAGTTCTGAGGCTGGAACAACATAGAAGGGACAGATACAAACAAAGCCTCAATTGCCTAAGAAATCAACGATGAAAGATGAAAGTCACTGAAAAGGTTAGCCAGCTGTAGGGATGTGGGTTCGATGTGGGTCCAGAAGATGCGGGTTCGATCCCTACAGCTGGCTAACCTTTTCAGTGACTTTCATCTTTCATGGCTGAGCTGCATATTTGGGAGTCGCCGCCGAAATGCTTGTTCATGTAGTCGATGAACCAGGCAGATGTAGTGAACTTCTCCCATGGCTGTTGCGAGAGAATGACTTGCAAAGTCACCAGAAAGGTAATAAATGCAAAAGACTTCATTTTGCGACTCTCCGATCATCATTACTGAGAAAATGTGAAAGGCAATCTCCTGTAACGCTATCCAAGACATAAATGGAGATATTTTCCGCGGATATCGTTTTGCGAATTGATGTGTTCGTGTGCGCAGCATGCTCTAGACACGCCTGTTTCCGAAGCCACTCAACACCGTCTTCAAACAGGCGTAACCATGTTTCACGATTCATCCAGTAAAGTGCTGTCGTGAAAACACAGTGCTGTCGCAGAAGAGAGACACAGGCTAGGTATCTGACAAATACATCACCTCTCCATCGAGAATATATGGTTGATTTCTAACGGCGATTGCGACTGCTCGATCGTACATGAGGTAAGCATGTATTAGCCGCGTTTACGCGAACTCCTGGTTTATCGCAGCGAAACCTCTTCCATCAAGCAGAATAATCCAATCCTCCGAACTTTCGAAAAACAGAACATCAATCGCACAGCACGTTGTCCGCCAACCATTGCGACGTATGATAGGGTTATCGCTTCTGATTCGAAGAGCGTTGGGGCGTACGTCTTTTTGTAGTAATTTAGATATAGGATATTTGCTACAGAAGCGGGGGGGGGGGGGGGTAATGGCAGGATCGACTAGTCGTTGTTGGCCACACAGAAGTGGGTGTCCTCGGGACTACGGTCAAGGCGTACGCCCCCTCTCTCTCTTCAAATCAGAAGCGATAACCCTACTATGCTATGAAGGTCTGTTCAGAGAGGGTAAGGAGGGTTGATGTGAGGAAAAGTACGGTATGTCAACTCGAACCGTTTCAGTCGGGCTCATGTAACCGCGGCTATTGTAGTGTGCTTACACACATATGCCGCCATTGCACTGAAATAATTATTGGTCAGTACTGTGGCCGTACCTGAAAACACAGCCGTACCTGCAGTGGTGGGCAAAGTCTCCAAAATTGCACTTAAATGAAGGTACAGAGTACCTGGGCGTCGGTGATACTTGGAGTACAGCACAAAGCACCGAATTTTAAATATATAGTATGCTTAAAGTAAAGTAGAAGAAATACTAGGAATGGTGCCTTAAAGTACTCACCAAGTACATTGCAACTGAGTGAAGGCAGTGATAGTGATGTAGTAACGAAAAAAATGCGGATGTGTGTTTCGACGACGTCGTACTTGCGACACTAGTACGCTTACACACAGAAAGCACAAACAAATGATGAGATGATGAACAGAGATTATGACGGAGCTCAACATGTAGCTCAAAAGTTTCGACCAAGTGAGTGTAAAATGGCGGAATCGCTGGGGCACATGCAGGACAAATCCATCGAGTCATTGAATATCCATCATCCCGGTTGATGTTAAGGCAGCAATGTGAGCAAGCTGGTATACATCTTGAAGAGGAAGAACTTGGATGATGTGTTGGAATGTATGTGCGCGGAAAGAACGGGTCTAAGGAAGAGTTTGTGTTGCGAATTTGTGCTTACCAACGCGTTGCTTACATCGGCTAAATGCCAATGTAAGCATCTTTTTCTTGTAAATGCCTGTTCTGAAGCCTAGCTAGGTAGTGCTTGTCCATGATTTTGAACTGTAACAGACTACACAATTTCCGCTAATAGTTGCTCAGGCAACCAGCTGTACTAGTGGACATTTTTTTTTCTGATTTATTTCTCCTTGCATCTCTCGGTATACTATGAAAAAAGAGGAGAGCACTCTACACTCTCGTTCAAAAATACTGCCGCTAGACACAAAACTTACGAATGTTTTCCATTTTTCTGGCTTGAGTTATTTACTTGAGTACCTGATGGGAAAGTACGAGGCAAAAGTACTTAAAGTACCGCACAAAGTACACAGTTGGAAATGTATCTGTGATGCTCAACTTTGTCTGCTGATTCCAACGCCATATGCTGCCTGTTCGCATTCCTCGACATTGCTGTTTGCGGGACATTTACGGGGCGTTCGGTACTCGCCTGGATAAACAAGTGGGGCGCGTTAAGTAGCGGCTCTGCAGAGTGTGTGCTCCGTCCACTCTGTCAGACTGGTTCCAGAGCCTCTACTGCGCGTGCACGCTGCGTGTGGAATGTAACTAAATAGGCCTCTGGGTGTCACTGAATCTTATTTTCCGGCATACAGCCGTCTTCCGATCCGGGTGCCTGTAACTTTAAAAAGAGCCATTAAGGTGGAGATGGGTGCAACCGGAGAGGAGGATGAAGAGCGCGAGGAGGCACTACGACTGGTGGGGAGCGCGGGAGCGGCACACTTCGCAAAAGGAGATATCCCGTATAGTAAAAAGCACCGCGCTCCGTGCGCTCCCGAACTTGACGCGGCTAGCTCACGCGGCCGAGGTCTTCACTATCAATCGGGCGAGAACGCGCTGGATAACATCTCATAACCGCAGTGACAACGTTCTCCCTCTTGATTTGTCGAAAACGGGAGGCAGTATGGCGTTTTGTGACACTCACGCAGTTCTGCTAACCGTCACAAAAGGGTGCGTTCACTGCACTTTTCACAAATCAGGAGTAATAACCGTATCATGCGGTGGAAAGTTTGCTCCTCGTCATGTCACGTAGTGAAGTTCTGTGCTAGGAAAACGAGTGTCGCATTGGGTAACTCCGGCTTTTTGGCAGTGATTTATAGGCGAACAAATTGTGAGTACTGCAAGTGGTACTCGAGATGCCTGAGATCCTGTGGACGTTAACTGGCGTTCAGGAAACCCGAATGATGTTGATGACGGTCAAGTAATATAGGGGCCAATTTCTATTCAGTGTAAGGTATCACTGTTAAAAAAAATCCGTAGAAAAACGGGAATTTTACTCGATATGATATTGCCATACATTTGTCGGTTTTCTGATCAACGGAGCACAGTTTCCTTATGAACAAATGCTCCGTTGCAAGACGTTACGAAAGCGCCGTAGAAAAACGGACATTTTTACCGATGCCGTATTTGCGTTGCCGTAGATTTTTCCGTTCTACGGTGTACGGCGAGCTGTTTCTTTACTGCACATGCTCCGTTATAAAATGTTAAGGTGCGCCGTTTTTTTACTAGTGGTAGTTCCTTTATAATGAAGGGTGCCAGCTTTTTTCTACAGCTCCACGCGTTTGCACTAGCTCCTGTACGAGGCACATTCCTTATACACGAGTGGTACTGCTATTCAACCTATACCCAATTGTACTAACGGAGACCCCATATAAATGCTTCACAGGAACAAAGATGTGTAGACAAATAGAACAAGGGCATCGCAGCCTCTGACCAATATACCGTACGATGTACTTGTGCTCTTGAGTGGTGATGCGTCTCTTCTAAGCTGGAAAACATACTTGAATACATCCACAATGTAACAATCGCTGCTCAGATTACTTGTCACCAACACAACAGGTGCAGGAACTGTGCTTTATAAAAATATTTATTTAACAAGTTGGTATTGTTGGAAGGCTTACTTCGTTTGACGCAACAGCTCAATAACCTTAAGTGTCTTTCTTGAATGTGTCTTCCTGGCTTGTTTTGTGCCCCGCTCCTCCGGCTGGTTCATGATAGCCCTAAAGGAAGAAACACGAAGCATCTAAGTACGATACAAATGTCGTATGTAAGGCTGATAAACGTTCGTCCGTTAATGAAGTGCGGTTTCAGTGGCCGACTAAGCAATGAGATGTACATTGGCTTCACAGTATAATATGTATATCAGTTTACATGAAGGATGTGAATTTGATCAAACAAATTGGAGGTTTATTCAAAGGATGCAGCAAATCAAATCAAAATCAATATGGGAAAAATTCCAAAGAATTTAGATATAAACTTAATTTTGCAAGCAAATTTAGCTTCAGAATGAATAGTGCATCTAATAAAGGATTCAAAATTTTATTGCGTTATATTTCATTGGAAGTATCAGGATTTAGATTGGCTAGCTGGGCTTGTTCTTAGAGGATTTTTTTTAAAGTGTTGCCAGCCTTCTGGATTTGGCGATGGATATGATAAATGCGGTTTAAAGTGGGATTCCATTTCATTCAGATTTAAATTGTGGCATGATTTAAACTTTCACTACACTCGCAGTGCAGAATTCCGTTGACATGTATCAGCTAGTCATGGCCTGCACATTTTGCTTTTCGTTATCGTTAATGAAATAGTGTATCATGCGTATAAGTAGTGGAATACACACGCTGGCTTTGTAGGACATTGTCAGAAACCATGCCGCTTAGTTGGTGAACAATCAGTGGACAAGTATTACATTCATTTGTCCTTGAACATACCTTTCAATAATGAATTCCAGTGGAGCTCGCATGCATCATGGGTTTTTCCATGTTCAGGACAAAGTATACAGAGAACAAAAGCATCGCAGCATCAAGGAACATCCGAACAGCTGAGCTTAATGGCTGCGGCAGCACACTCCCCATGACTCAAGTAATATGAAATAGAAATGTGTGCTACTTAAAATCTGTAACCTCTATCCAAATCTCCAAAAAGAGGAAAAAGTCACGTCAATCAGACGGTAACAATCATTTAGGCAAATATAAAACTTTGCTGACTAAACACGCTGACTAATGCTGCCGAGTTGTGTATGGCGTAATTGTTATTACATTCGGTCTTTCGTTTTTTGTCAATTAGGAAAATACACAAACTTCTGAATACACCTACACTGCAGTGGGTTGTGAGTGCAGGATATAAGAACCCGCATGATACGAACCACAGCCTGGGGAATAAGAAGTCTGTGCTTATGTTGATTTTAGGTGGCATGTTTTTGCGATACACATTCATGAGCACTGTGCTATTTAAGTAACAATGAGTACAGAGTCAGTTATTTACCTTCGGTGGCGCAAGCACTCAAGAAGTTCAAGGGCCCAGGTACCAGTGTAAGGATTCGGTCTTCCGAGCGAAGACGACGAGGAAGACGAGGACAGAAAGATTCCGATCTCAACGGAATGACGAGCAGCCGCTTGATCGGCACTGCATGGGACTTGATGATGGATTTTTGTTGTTAATTTAAGTGTGGTGGGAAAGTAAACTTGTTCTTAAACGTTTCGCCTCAGGTCTCAAGGAGTTCATTACAAGAACCTCACAATTTGGCGCAGCCGACGCAGACTTCTTGGCTCACCTTTTGGAACGTTCGAACGCATGCCACGTAGACAACATGCCTCCGAAGAAAGATGCCAGCGGTGCAACTGCAACTACAAATGTTACCAACGACGTTGACATGGAAGGAATTCTCAACGCCCTTAAGGAAGCCACTGAAGCTTTGATTCTGGCTGTACAGACTCAGACCAACGCTTCCCGATCAACTCTGTAAACGTGACGCCAGACTTGATCACTCATATACGACTCTTCGAAGGATCCTCAGGCGATAATGTTAGCGACTGGTTGACTGAATTCCAGCGGATCGCAACTCTCGCGCAGTGGAATGACGAAATGTCTCTGAGTATGGCTATCAGCAAACTTCGAAGTACTGCCCGACGTTGGCATGGAGCACGAGGGAAAAACCTCAAGACATGGCAACAATGGAAAACTGCATTGGTGAGTGCATTTTCTGTGGAAGAAAATCCAGCACTCCTGTATGAGAAAATGCTGAAACGTGTTCAGCGTACGTCAGAAAATGTAGCCGACTATATGTACTGCGAAGGCGAAACTCCTCGACTCGCAAAGCCATGGATTGGTCCAGCAAAAATTATCCACAGGTCGGGGAATGTCTACACTCTTGATCTTGGCTCAAGAGTCAACCCAAGGCTCGACGTACAATATTTGAGGCGCTACATTGCACGTCGGCAGGTCGACCAATAACACTTCCAATTGAAGCGTGACGGTTGGGGTCCGGAGCGTACCCACCGTCAAGAGGGGGAGGAATTGTAAGGATTCGGTCTTCCGAGCGAAGACGACGAGGAGTCGAGAGCAGAGCGAAGACGACGAGGAAGACAAGGACAGAAAGATTCCGATCTCAACGGAATGACGAGCAGCCGCTTGATCGGCACTGCATGGGACTTGATGATGGATTTTTGTTGTTAATTTAAGTGTGGTGGGAAAGTAAACTTGTTCTTAAACGTTCCGCCTCAGGTCTCAAGGAGTTCATTACAAGAACCTCACACCAGGGCCTGGCAGAAAAAAGAAAAACAAAAGACCGATACGCGTCTGTCGCTGTCACCGCCATTGGAAATTTGAAAAGGAAAACAGGTCCACGGTCAACGGCACAGCCGTGGTGTCCTCTAGTGGACCCCTCTCTGTAACCCCTCTCTGTAACGCAAAGAGCGTTGGGCGAATACGGACGTTCTACCCGTGTCTGAAGCATACGGACGAACGTGCTATAA
This sequence comes from Ornithodoros turicata, assembly GCF_037126465.1. Lineage (NCBI taxonomy): Eukaryota > Metazoa > Arthropoda > Arachnida > Ixodida > Argasidae > Ornithodoros > Ornithodoros turicata. Next base: position 365,017 of record NW_026999391.1, read on the forward strand.
ATATACAGATGATTGCACCGTCAAAAAATTGCTTTTCACGCTGTTCTAGTGGAAACGTATGTTATGCACCGCTCGCACGAAGCGGTCGAGCGGACAACTGCCGGTAATAATACATTTTTTTTAACAAGTGTTCTTGAGGCTACACCAAGACTAGAAATGGCAATTCATCGAGATGTCATTTCCTGGGACATTTTTGCGACATTTATTGCATTACTCTTTTCGTCATATCGTGGAGGTGAAAGACTCTCCGTTAAAGAAACCACCACATCCGGAAACATGTGTATGAGACCGATGCTGTAATGTCTGACACAGCTTCACAATCTACCTGGATAATAGAATCGAATAGAAGTAGAAAAGAAAAAAATATGGAAACGTATGTCGCACTAGTGCGACCAGCTGTTGCTGTTGCGACCGTGACGCTTGACGTGTGAAAGCAAGCACTGAATAATCTAAAATATTATTTCCGCACGTACGTCCTTGTGGTAGTTCGTCAGTGCACAAAGCGTTGTTGCTGGTGCTGCCTTTGCCAGCTCCCCAGTACCTTCTCAACACTAAAAGGTCGGTTGTCAAGTTTCGCAAGGGCGTTCTTCAGTGTTCGTCGACTACTGTCGAAGCGTCGGCAGGTGACCAGCACGTGCTCCGTGTTCTCCACAGTTCCGCAAGCTGCACAGTTCGACGATCCAACCACACCTATCTTATGAAGGAATGCTGCTGCGTACGGGCCGTTGAGCGCAGGCGACGGGTGACGGACTCTAACGGCCTTCGCATCTTGGATGGGAGGCAGTAGGTGCAGGAACGATTGGTTCATGACGTCACCTGTCCACATGGTTTTAGAGAGGCGATAATGTAAGGAGGCAAGCCAGTACTTTGCATCAGACTTGCGTGAAGTAGACTTGATGAGTAGATTTTTTTATGGTGAGCAATTCGAGCCAACCTGGTCCGCCTTCTCATTTCCATTCCATTAGATTTGCGTGAAGTAGATTTTATGAGTAGTTTTTTTTATGGCAAGCAATTCGAGCAACCTGGTCCGCCTTCTCAGTTCCACTGATACCGCAGTGCCCTGGGATCCACTGGATGATGATGTTGTTGCCCTCTGTTTCGGCAGATTTGTATGCTGCGATAACACCGTAGACCACCGGCGCAAGTCGTCGAACTTGGCTGAAGTTATCTTCGGAAAACAGCTTTCATGTTACATAAACCAGTTTTAAAGTTACGTACTGGAGTTAAGGAAGCCCCACCCACAGTAACACCATGATGGCGTAGGCCAGGGACACCAATGGGGGCGCGGGGCAGAAGATTGTCTCCAACCAGAAGGAAAGAAAAATAAGTGATATTGACGTCATTCCGCGCGGTGTGGGTGAAGGAAATCAACTGAGGCAAACAATTATCCATCTAGCTAAACGCAGTTCACCGAAGATCTTAATCGTGTACTTTAATCGTAGCTTAATTGAAGCGTAATTGCTTCTCCTAAGAACAACACTGATTTACCCCAGTTATGAGGCAGCGCCTCGGCCGTATTCCGTCCTTTCTGCGACATGCAATGTGCGTGCTGACCTACATTACCTACTTATGAACTGTCCCGTCCACCAGTTGGAACGCGAGATCTTGAAGCGCGGGATGCATGCAGACGTCCGTCGCCCTTTTACCCTACGCAGCGCTCAGCCTAATGGCCTGCATCTCCCCCATCTCATCATCGTCTGTGTATCTGTCTGTGCCTTTGTCTGCCTGTCTGTCTGTCTCTCTCTCTCTCTGTACTATTGGTTGCTGAAGAACTCCCACTTGACTGACTGCGCAGTTTCCTGGAGGGAGATATTTCGTACACATGTTCCTGACAGCTGAGAGGTTACACATATACAACCACACTTGTGACGATTTTGTGGCGGAGTCGCCCGGCCTGCTTTAACATCTTGCTTGTACACCGAGCTATTCGAGCTATATGTGACAGGGAACGCTAAATAGATTTAAGTTGCGAGTAAAATCGCGGTAAAATGTCTCAGGAGGACATCTGGTGGGAAATAATCCCTATGCTGTCAAGCAACGGTGTCACATGTGCCCGACTATCTTGTGCTGCTCGTGATGGCTCCGTAGCCTACTTCGTTTGTTTTAGACTCAGTGTTGTGAGGATCCATTGTAGTTTTTGCGCCGTAGTTGACGACCGACAAGCAGTTGCTGGTGACAGCGACACAGTGTTGCCCGACGTCTTCAGTTTTAATTTTCTAAAAAAACTATAACCGCATTTAGGACGAAAATTGGAACGTTAGAGTAATGAGAGCTCAGGATATCGAACAGATAAATTTTCTTACATTAAAGCTTTGTACTGCTTTACAGTGTTTGAAAGCGATAGCTCGGAACTGAAGTAATGGTAAATAGATGCTGTCACGTACTTTCTTGGTTATTTATTTGCCTATAGGTCTACAGGGTGCTGCAAAATCCATCAGCCAAATAGAGTAGCTACAAGCAACACCGAAGACACTCAACAGGTTACGCAAAACAGTTACACTCAAGAACAATTGCAAACGCTGTTCGGGACAGACACCTGAACCCGCCAGAGTGTGCCCGCATGTACTCTTGGGTTGCTCTGGATGACCTTTGCGTCAAGTGGATTCACATGGGCGAGTATGGGCCTACATATTCAGAAAGGCTTCCATCGAAAAGATATTACTGCACCTACTGATCGATAGGGGAAAAAATGACCGTTTATGGTCAAGGGGACAGCAACAAAGACAGCTTCAAACAGTATTACTATACTATTACTATAACACATCTCGAGCACATCTTCTCCATTGTCCGCACTAGCAACCTACGAATCCACGCTGTCAGTGTCTCTAAATCAGCTATGGGCTCTCGCCCTCCAGTTTGTCAAATTGACTTGGACCGTGGCCAAATCCTGTCCACCAACGCAGTGCCCTGAAAGCACTTTTAGGGCTTCTAGCAACCGTAGGACAATACAGCCAGCAATGGGGTAGAGTATCGTCGCTTGCCGATGAAACTCCCCACTTATTGTTGCGGTTTGCGAGAATACACTAAAAAGCCGATCATTAGCTAGACTTTAACGATAATTGGCTTGACTAGAGTTGTAACCAGTCCCACGCGTTGCGAACCCGAACGATACTAACACTTTTGAGAATTCCGGCCTCTTCCGGGAAAGGGTAGAAACGCACCATGGCCACCCCTTTGGAGCAGTATCATCGGCGACAAGAATCGGAATACCACAACGTCATTGACGACGTAACTTTTGCAACCGCTCTCCGTTCCCACAACATTGTTCAGCCGACGTAGAGCTAGGCCGAATGATATAATCAACTAAAAAACGATTGTATATGGTAACAGTCTCGCTGTAAAATGACGTGCACATTACGTGCAGCACAAGAAAGCAGCTGTTTTCGATATTGAAATATGGCAGTCGTCGGGAGATCCAGACAGCCGCAGGATACCAATCAACTCCTCTACATTGCTTGTCACGTGCGCTTCCCATTATGCCACATTGGCACCACTTCCCAGGTCTTGCATACTTCTTGAGGATCCAGCGGTGTTTCCGTGCACGTTCTAGGCTGCTGTCAAGTATTTTGTGATATTCCCACTTTTGTTGAACATTCCCCCCAGTCATGTTGCCTTCGTTTAATGAGGTTTTACTATACAGGGTGTTTGAACTAACGTGTCCAGAAATTATATTTAAAGGGAGCGATAATAGAACAGCAAGTGGTACTTTTCTGCTACTTGAGTAAGAAACAGGTACTGCTTCACTAGTAGCACCTGCGTCTTAGTCAAGTAGCTGAAAAGTAGCGCTCGTTTCTCTTTTATCGCTCCCTGTAAATAAACTTTCTGGACACGTTAGAGCAAAGACCCTGTATATCGAAGTAACACATTCTTGAGCTTATTATGGCCTAGACAGGACGTCCCTCCAGCTTGCAAACACATACCTCCGGTTCCTGGGCTACACAGAGGAACACTCCGTGGCTGATATACCAGCTGATTCCGTAGCGTATATATGAGTAGCATAGCGTATATAGGATATAGCGTATACTGATGGCTGATGTAACCACACTTCAAGGAATCCTTTCAAACCGACGAGACATACACTAGCACTCTTACACTAAGACATTTCACCTCAGCACGGTTAACTTCTTCCCTCACGGGCTCAAGGAACCAATTCTTCGAATCCTGCATTTCTTTCTCCATGATGAACAACGCAAGAACGACGCGGACGGGCAGGGGTTATTCATCCAACACGCTCTTCATTTCCTCGCACTTCTTTCTCCATAGGCTCTGGTGCTTTGCAAGCCAAGCTACCAGTCTCTCACCGAGGTATGCTAGGAAACTGACGAGTAATCCACCAATGAGTACGACGAAAGCGGGCCTCAAATCAGCCACAGTAAAGGGAGTGACCCCCTGATCATCTTCATTAGTTGTTTCGTTGTTTGTTTTATAAGAGCTCTTGAAGTCCTCCAAGGACCTTGCCCTCTCGTACAGTCCTGCCTCGAATCCTTGGGTTATCAATTTCTTGAGGGCTGCCCTGTAAGGTGACCCGAAGTGTACGATAGGTCCAGAAGGCTTCTCACCGTCAATGATCTCTTGAAAGCCGAAAGTATCATTTGGGAGAACCTTTATGCACTCGTTCAAGTCCTCAACTTTTGCCACACAAACTAGATGTCTTGCAAGAGGCGCAGAAAGGCAGTTGCATCGTGGTGCGAAGGTAGTATCCACGCCTGTGTAACGCATCCTTCGCCAGATATGCGGTGTGCGGTAAATGCATAAACACACTCCCCTGTTACTGTTGTGTCGTAACAGCGATGCCATGTCATAAATTCCATCTTCTAGTGGGACACTTCGGAGAAGAGACGTTAGAGATCCCTTGTAGACAGTGGACAGCATTAGTACAAAGAACAGCCACGACGCAAGGATAATTCGAATACAAGTCAATCTCTGATGGTCAGATGACAGCAGCCCCGGACTGGCCGTCGAAAAAAGTGACGTTGTGTAGAAGGCCGACAATCTGTAAAAGGTGGGTGATCTTCCAGCAGCTGTTTTGAAGACGAGGAATGTCATGGTAGAACAAAACAGCACCGCACAAAATACGCACGTCCAGACGCTGTAGCTAAATGGCAAGAAAATTACCACTTCTTTTGCCTGTGGCTTCCGAGCCTTTCCGAAGAGTACGAAATGAGTGGGTCCCCAGTACGCGGTATTGGTGCTAAATGTCCGGTAATATATGTCGTACGGGTCCAGTAATACGTCCGTTGCATTTAACAGAAAATTATAAAACTGCAACAGATCCGCCATATGTGGCGCGGTGGAGTTGTTTGGATTCAGTCTTGTCTCTGGTAGGGTTGCATGTTGATCGACGCTGCAGTTCTTGTGACGGAGGTGTTCAAAAAGAGTAATAGAGTTTGTGTATCCACATACAGGGCCATGGACGCAGTCGACTCGAAGTGTCCTTCCATTGAGTTCTACTGAGGCAGGCTCCGTAAGTTTCTTCGCAAATTCAGCCTTCGGCAGATGTGACAAACGATACATAAAAAACCAATCCGGAGTAAAATCTGGTGCTAGGAACGCTGTACTATTGATTAGAAATATGTGCGAAAATGTTCCTATGAAGATGGGAGTGTGAAAATATCCGCTCGATACGACGTTGTCCGCGTACAGAGTAATTGACGGCGTGCGTGGCCCTTCCGATCTGAAACCCTTCATTTGCAGCCTCCTGAAAACGTCTAAGCTACAAACCACTTTTAGTGCTCGCGAAGCCTTGTACCGGAAATAGTCACTCTTGAAGTGGTCCTGGACAGTGATGACGATCTGGTGACGAAGGAATTGCGTGAGACGGGAGAAGACCCAGCTGTGCTGAGCTGCACATTTGGGAGTCATTAAGATCCCGAGGCTACGGCCGCCGAAATGCTTGTTCATGTAGTCGATGAAACTGACAGATGTAGTGAACTTCTCCCATGGCTCTTGCGAGAGAATAACTTGCAACATCACCACAAAGGTAACGATTGCAAACGAACGCATTTCGAGACCGTCGTTATTGAGAGAATGTGAAAGGCATTCTGCTGTAACGCTGTCCAAGGCCCCATTCTCGTCAAAGTAATCGACCTCGTTTACTTTGTGTCTTGCCTGTCATTGGTCATCACGCCTTGGTGGTCACGCCTCCTTCACGTAACTACCAATTAGAGGCAATGACGCAAAGTAATCGAGGTCGATTACTTTGACAGGAATAGGGCCCCAGGACAGAAATTGAGATATTAACCGCTGGCGTTCCTGATACGTTCGTGATGTGTTCGTGTGCGCAGCATGCTCTAGACACGCCTGTTTTCGAAGCCACTCAACACCTTCTTCAAACAGGCGTAACCATGTTTCACGATTCATCGAGAAGAGTGCTGTCGTAGAGGAGACAGAGGCCTGGTATCTGACAAATAAATCACCGCTCCATCGAGATTATATGGTTGATTTCTAACGGCCAATGCGACTGGTGGATCGCGCATGGGGTAAGCATGTCTTAGCCCCTTTTACGCGAACTCTTGATTTATCGCAGCAAATCCTCTCCCATCAAGCAGAATCATCCAATCTTCTGAACTTTCTAAGAACAGAACATCAGTCGCATAGCATTGCGACGAATTATAAGGTTATCGCTCCTGATTCGAAGAGCGTGGAGGCGTTCGCCTTTTTGTAGTAATTTAGTTATAGGATGCTTGCTACAGAAGGGGGGGGGGGGTAATGGTAGGATCGGCTAGTCGTTGTTGGCCACACAGAAGTTGGTGTCCTCACGACTACAGTCAAGGCGTACGCCCCTCTCTCTCTCTCTCTTCAAATCAGAAGCGATAACCCTATCATTGTTGCAGTGGTTGGCGCACAACGAACTATGCTGGGAAGGTCTGTTCTGAGAGGGTAATGAGGATTCATGTGAGGAAGTATGGTACACTCTTAAAATTGAACTTCACCTCATAGCACGCTCCTAGCCAACCATCATCTCAAATGATATCGTTATCTGCCCTGATTTGTTGAAAACGGGAGGCGTACGCCTTTTTGTGACACTTATGCTGTTCATAATTGTCACAAAAAAGGCGTACGCCTCCCGTTTTCAACAAATAAGGTCAGATAACGATATCATTCGAGATTATGGTTGGCTAAGAGCGTGCTATGAGGTGAAGTTCATTTTTAAGAGTGTATGTCAACTCGAACCGTTTCAGTCGGGTTCATGTAACCGCGGCTATTGCAGTGTCCTCACACACGTATTATGGCTAAATTAGATAATATCGATTCTAAGATAGCGGCGCATGAAACGATGTTAACGGCCATTAGCAGTAAGCTGAGTAGAGCAGAAGAGCAGATTGAAACCTTGAAGAAAGTGGTAGCGCATCAGGCAAACGATCTTGGAAAGCTTCATCACCAAGTTAAGGAACTACAGTATAAAAATGTTGACCTTGAAGATAGAAGTAAAAGACAGCATCTAGTTTTTTTATGGCATTGAAGACAACAGCTCCGAAACATGGGATCAGAGTTAATCACCAATAGAAGAGATTTGTAAAGCAAATTTCGGGATAGATTTAAAAACCATCGAGAGAGCGCATAGAGTCGGTCGTTATAAAGAACAATTTAAGCGACCAGTCATTGTGAACTTTGCCTCTTACAAGGAAAAACAGAAAGTTATGTCTAAAGCAAGAAACTTCAAGGGAATGGCATACAGCGTCGACCAGGATTATTCCATTGAAACGCGACGCACTACAAAGAAACTTTGGGAATATGCGAAAGCAGTGAGAGCCCGGGAAGACAGCCGTGTAAATCTTAAACACGATAGGCTCGTCGTTGACGGAAAAACTTTTGTGTGGGATAAAGAAAAAGGCGAAGTTGTTCCCAGTTCGAAAACACAGAGATGACGACGAACCAAAACAATTCCTCTGCCTCGTGAAATACACTCTTAAAAATGAACTTCACCGCATAGCACGCTCCTAGCCAACCATTATCACGAATGATATCGTTACCTGCCCTCATTTGTTGAAATCGGGAGGCGTACGCCTTTTCTGTGACAATTATGAACAGCATAAGTGTCACAGAAAAGGCGTACGCCTCCCGTTTTCAACAAATCAGGGCAGATAACGATATCATTCGAGATAATGGTTGGCTAGGAGCGTGCTATGCGGTGAAGTTCATTTTTAAGAGTGTAGTTGCACTTGTAATATACTGCAGGAGCGTTGTAAATAAAGTTGAAGACCTGGCAGGTCTGATTGAGTCCGTAAAAGCTGACATAGTATTTGGAACAGAATCATGGTTCAATTCATGTATTCAAAACGAGGAGGTCTCTCCTAAAGACTTCAATGTTTGTCGAAAGACAGGACCAGCCGAGGCGGAGGTGTTTTTATTTCAGTTCACGCATCGTTAAGGTCATGAGAGCTCGATGTTGGTTGTAACACCGCAGAAATTGTTAGGTGTACAGTTAGTTTTGCTAATTGATCACATGCACTGGGCGTTTTCTATCGCCCGCCTGGATCGGATGCTGGACTATTGCGCTTGCTCTTTGATATTATATCCGGGATTCCTAATAGTACTATCATGCTAGCAGGTGATTTTAATTTGCCTGCCTTGTGCTGGCAGGGTTCTTCGTGCTTGCAACAGTTGGTAGTCATGTAAATAATGAAATGAAATGCCGTTTCGCGTGGCGGACAAGGAGAAGAGACACCCTAGTGGGATTCAGCTTAACTATTGGGAGAGCGCGTTTCGGGCTGTTCCACTCGCGTGTAGGGGTGTTTGATTGTTGCTCAAACGCCTCCAAGGCAGGCGGGCGTTGGTTTCTGAAGACGCCGTTATCGGGATGGCGATCGTTTGTGTTGCTTATGTGAGATGATATGCTGGATGATATCGGTAATATGGGCGGTATTCGAGGCATGGCCGCGTTGACAGCTAAGAATGATCGTGTGCACCCTAATGAACTAACAATGATGCTGTATCAACTCGAGACGAAATAAACGAGGATAAAACAACTTTATTTTGTTAATAGCAAGATTTATCTCCTTCTGTGGCGACGCTCTACACCATTGCTGATGGTAACATGGTGAAATAAGGATAGAAGTGCATCATACATTCATTTGACTCAGGAAATAATGAAATTAAGTGAGCCGTAGTAGGTGTGAGGCAGTGATCTCCGCATTATGACATAGGGTACCGAAACGGCAATTGAAACATGGCAACTTGTGAATTTTCATGTCGCTAGACTTGCGGGTGTTCTTGACAGTCAATACATTGTTGGATAAAGAAGGTTCGCGTAGACATAACCTGTGATCTGCATAAACTGCTATAACGCTGAACATACGACTTCAGAGAGGAAACTAACACATACAGTTCCAAAGGGTTTGAAGCTCTTCACCCGGCGACGACTGAACGCCCCAAACTGCTAGGCAGCATATCTCAAGGCATGGGGTAGTCCCGGGACAGTCCGAATATGTACAATGATGTATTGACCGTCAAGAGCACTTGCAAATGTAGCCCTATCAAAGGAAAGGCACAAGTTGTCTTGTTTCAATTGCCACCTACTACGGCTGACTTAATTTCATTATTCCCTGAGTCAAATAAATGTATCATGTACTTCTATCGTTATTTCATCATGTTACCATCAGCAATAATGCAAAGCATCGCCAAACAAGGAGATGAAACTTTGCAATCAGAATCACAAAATAAAGTTGTTTTATCCTCGTTTATTTCGTTATTTCGTCTCGAGTTGATACAGCCTCATTGCTAGTTCATTCGGGTGCACATGATCATTCTTACCTGTCAACGCGGCTATGCCTCGAATACCGCCCATATTACCGATATCATCCAGCATATCATCTCACATAAGCAACACAAACAATCGCCATCCCGATAAAGGCGTCTTCAGACACCAACGCCCGCCTGCCTTCGAGGCGTTTGAGCAACAATCAAACACCCCTACACGCGAGTGGAACAGCCCGAAACGCGCTCTCCCAATAGTTCAGCTGAATCCCACTAGGGTGTCTCTCCTCCTTCTCCGCCACGCGAAACGGCGTTCAAGTTAAGGTTGCGGGGAGCTGTACCTACCCGTGAAGACGATATACTTGATCTTTTTCTTAGCAATTGTCCAAATACTGTTAAATACGTTAATGTTATTCCTGGCATTAGTGATCATGAAGCTGTTGCAGTTACTTTGAATAGTCAGAGTGTACGTAATAAGGTAAGCAACGTCCAGAAGAGTCTACTTTTTTTATAACGGGGACTACGGGAGTATACCAGAAAAACTTTTTGACTACCTGCCTGTGTTTGAGTGCTTGTCCGAAGAATATAACATTCACGAGCTGTGGCAGTTATTTAAGAGAAAACTACTAGCACTGGTAAACCAGCATATACCAAATGTGGATTCATCTAAACTCGGTAAACGCAAGAAGCCTTGGGCTAATAAAGACGTATTAAATATTGTTAAGCGAAGAAGAAAGGCCTATCTTGTTTTCAAAAGGACTGGACGAAATGAAGATCTCCAAAGTTTACGCGATGTTACGAGAGAATATAGGTCAAAAATTAAAATAGCGAAGGAACAATATTTTAATAAGTTAGATGAGCAGATGAAAACAAATCTTAAAATTTTTGGAAGTACATAAAAAGTTGTAGGAAGGATCATATTGGAATAAGTGAAATTACTCATGAAGATGTCGCCATTACAGACGACGTTCAAATAGCTACGTGTTTGAATAACTACTTCTGTTCTGTGTTTCTAGCGGAGACTTCTTGTCCTTTTGACTTACCCTCTTGTCACATTCCGTTAATGCAACCGGTCCAGTTGAGCGTAGCTGGAATCGAGGCACTACTCGAAACGATAGATGAAACGAAAGCATGTGTTCCGGACGGTATATCCTCGAGGATGCTTCGTCGTTGTGCGCGACCTATATCGTTATACCTTTACTTGTTGTATGAAAGATCACTTTCTACGAGTATTTTACCCGATGACTGGAAGAAGGCGTGCGTCGTTCCCATACATAAGGGTTCCCGGAAGGAAGCCACAAATTATCGAAAAATTTGATTAACGGCTGTGTCATGCAAAATTATCGAGCACGTTCTGTACAAAGCGATAATGGAGCACCTGACGGAGAATAATTTACTGACCAGACAACAACATGGATATCGTTAGGGCGTATCTTGTGTCACACAACTTGTTGAATTCTATCATGATATTGCAAAAGAATGGATAGTGGAAGACAAGTAGATTGTATTTTTTTTAGATTTTCGGAAAGCATTCGACACCGTATCTTATCCGCATTTGTTGTATAAACTTAAAATGCTAAACATAAATGTGTTTGTTATAAAATGTATTGAGAACTACCTATTCGATAGTTCCCGGTGCGTTGTATTGAACGGCAAAAGTTCTTCCTATGTAAATGTGACATCTGGCGTTCCGCAGGGATCCGTCCTGGGCCCACTTTTGTTTTTAGTTTATATTAATGACATTGTGAGTGATGTTTTTTCCTGTGTCCGCTTGCTCGCGGATGACTGTGTTTTGTACCGTCGGGTTGATCATTTAAACGATAGTGTCCAATTACAAAACGACGTGGAACGTGTCCAGAAGTGGTGTAATGACTGGATGATGACTATGAATTCTAAAAAGTGTGTTCACGTTCCAGTTACACGCAAGAAAAAGCAATCAGAACGCAGCATTTTATAAACGGTGAGGCCATTGACATAAAGAACTCTGCTAAATATGTAGGTGTTACGATTACAAGTGATTATTCCTGGAACGCCCACATTGATAATGTGGTTTTCAAGGAAGGACACTAAGTCTCGAGGCGATAACGTAAGGAGGCAATCAAGTACTTTGCATGACATTTGCGTGAAGTAGATTTTATGAGTAGTTTCTTTATGGTGAGCAATTCCAGCCAACCTGGTCCACCTTCTCATTTCCACTGATACCGTAGTGCCCTGGGATCCACTGGATGATGATGTTGTTACCCTCTGTTTCGGCAGATTTGTATGCTGCGATAACACTGTAGACGACCGGCGCAAGTCTTCGAACTTGGCAAAATTTATCTTCGAAAAACAGCTTTCATGTTAAATAAACCAGTTTTAAAAGTTACGTACTGGAGCTAAGGAAGCCCCACCGACAGTAACACTATGATGACGTAGGCCAGGGACAGGAAAGGGGGCGCGGGGCAGAAGATTGTCCGCAACGAGAAGGAAAGAAAAATAAGGAGAGAGTGTGACGTCATTCCGCTCGGTTCCGGAAGTGTGGGTGAAGGAAATCAACTGAGCCAAACAATTATCCATCTAGCTAGAAGCAGTTCGCCGAAGATCTTAATCGTGTACCTTAATCGTAGCTTAATTGAAGCGTAATTGCATCTCCTAAAACTTCGCAGCGTGGAGCAACACTGCTACGAAATTTAACCCATCACTTCCGCGTCCGTAGTATCTCGCAATTATGCCGCTCTACGCATGACCCTTCGTTTTCGTCCCGGACTCCTAGGTGTAGTGACGTCTCACCGCAGATTGTTCGGCTCCGGTCACCTGACCTACATGACGTGCTGAGGACGTGCACGTGGTCGTCGCTTCCAATACGCGTTCGTGATTGGGAAATAAACGGCAGCGCTCCCTCCTGGGTTTTCTTTCTTCCTTGATCTCCGAGTTCATCTGCTTCGCGTTCACACCGCAATCCCAATTCCGCAGTGTACGCTCAGTGAAAATTGCTAGATAAATACGCCGCCTTTGGCTTATGAGTATGAATTCTGCCACGGTGTTAGCACGTCCGGCGATAGTCCAGCGATATTCATGATATGATCACAGAGTCGTCGCGACTTGTAGACGACCGCCCGCCCGCCGGTTGCCAGAGTGCGCTCCCTGATTGGACATTTGCGTGTGACAGGGGATTAGCCAGGGGGTTCAAACCCTTCCCGGAATTGTACCTTTCGTTGTGCATTTGGCATTTGGGAGAGGGAAGCACAGGGGAAATCCCCATCCTCCTGTTAAAGACCCCATAGACCCCCCTCCCCTCCCCCGAAATATTGTCACGAAGCGGAATGGGTCGGCGAGTCGCCGAATAAACAGCGAACGGTTTATTAGACTACTTGGTAGCAAAACACAAGAGTGATAGCTCTCTGCCAAACAAGTATAGCCCAGGCAAGTTCACGGCAGTTAATAAGATAGACCTCGAACAACCGGCAACAACTTGTCTGGTACCTGCTAGATTTTAATGTAGGTGTTCTCTCGTTACCTCGAGCTACGATAATTCGTACTTTTACATACTTCGGACAAACTTCATGTCACCTCCATGCTTAGCCACAGTTTTCAGTGTACTGAAAAGCTTATTAACTGAATGGCATTTTTGCATAATCAACATTTTTCATGCCTTTGTGAAACCCTTCTACTGGAAGAAGATGGCTTCCACATGTTGCTGACGCCACCTCTTGAGACACCCTTCTTTGAACATAATGCTCACCTCCAGGCACATAAGGCACTCTTACTGCTTGGGCTTTAGGTGACATCAGACATTTAGTTTTGAGGACTGACGTCTTAAGCTAGTAACCATTGACATGCCTCTTTTGAATATCTCTGCAGTTATTAACTCGTCTGCTTTTTTATAATTAATTATTATTATTTTATTTTTATTTATTATTAAGCCTGCTTTTTGTGTCCCCACTTATAATAGCACTTCCTTAGAAGAAAGTCTAAACAATGTAAGCTGCGACATACATTTGGAGTAATTTATGACAATTTAAACAAAAATATGTGATGACCTGGGGTTTGAATTAATGAGTGTACTGCAATTTGGTGTTCTACACAACGTCTTGCAATTATGCCCATATGAAAAAGTTGCATGTAGGGCCAGTCCATTCGTTTTGCTCCGTTATGCTGCTTCCTTCTGATTTGTTTATTTATGCCCTCTGGGCAGAGCAATATGATGCTTGATGAACTCTTGCTTTTGTACTGCAGCATTTTTTGAAACCCGCAAAAAGGTATTTTAGAAGTTTACGCTGACTGTTTGCAAGTCTTGTAGGTCATGCTTTGTGGTAAACAGACCTCATCAATGGACGTACTCTGAAAACAACATGACAGGATGCAGTCTTTTCGTGTTGTCTTCAACATTTGCCCATTGCTCAGGGTTGTTTACCATGCAGTTTGTCCACCAGTTTGCCTGCACTTATGCTGCTCTAGCAGTGATTGTAGGTCAAGTTATTGTCATGCAACCACATTATTGATAAAAGATGGAAGCAACTGAGAAGGCTAGCCACCTGTAGGACTCGAACCCAAATCTTCTGGATTACCGGTCAAGGGCTCTATCAATTGAGCTAAGCTAACAGACCTCCCCAGCGACTTCCAAGGGTGTGTCATCTGAAGGGACAAACCAGCCACTCTCTCTCACTCATCCCCCTTTCACTCTTACATTTTTGCTCACGCATTCATACGATGGGATCGAGGCAAGCGGCATCAGTTGAACATGAGACAATTGATGTTCTGAGACTGGAACATATAGAAAGGACAAATACATAAAAAGACATTATTGTTTGTTAGTTACTGTCATGCTTCCTGCATCTAATACCAGACACCACTTGTCTTTGCTATACTATCTGAAAGAGAGATGAAGAAACACTTAAATGTTGTAACACAGTTGTGTTTAATAAAGCTCATGTCTTGCAGCCATAGCAACCATTTTGTTGAGTGAAATGATGAAGCCCACTCATGCTCTGTTATATTTGTTGTTTATTATTATACTATTATTGTTAAATTAATATTAATAATGTAACTAATTATATATTATTATGTACAGTATTACTATTGTACTGCATAGTCTTATACGTGGTTGCAGAACCCAGCGCAGGTCTCATCCATCATACAGGCAACAAGGCACACTTTTCGTAAAAGCAAGGAATAGTGGTGTGTGTGTGTGTGAGGGGGATATGTTTTTTATATTAAAAAATAGGAGGGAAATGTTAGCCTGTGCTATGGCAGCTTCCTATTCCCAGGAAAGAAAGAAAAGGGAAAGAAAAACAAACAAGTGGTGTAAGGTTTTTAACAAAAGCTCTGTCTTTTCAATGCAGTCAACTTTTGATCAAGCACAAGCATACGCGATGACAATGAAAACATCATAACCACCAGGTCTGTCAACACAACCTTTTTGTTTACACTGATATAATGTATGTCTGTATGTATGCCGGTGTTGGAAGGTGGGTGCAGGAGAAGAGACTTTCCTCTTGATCTCGGGGCTTTGGGGAAACGGTCCCCCTTTTCGTGCATAAAGATTAGACCTGATATTCTTTCATAAGGCATATTTTTACAGGATTTACATGCATTTTGATTACTACTGGTAATGTCTTTTAAATGAGAAGGATCTGTTATGTGTCATCAATACGTTTACTAATAGAATCACTATCCCTCTGATACCAAACATACCTAAATATGGCCTTACATCATGTGAGTCAGGTATAGAGAAGTCCTACCAGAAGTCTACTTACCACAATTTACGATATTGCAGATTAGATTTCAAAAACTGCAGCTCCTACATGGAATAAACTGCCAGAGTGTAAACACCCCATTTAATTGTTACTCCAGTTTTTGTTGTACACGTCCCATTTCTTTTGGACTTCTTTCGTGAAGGTCCCAGTCTGAATAATTCATAAAGAGTTGGTGCTATTGGAGAGCTTTCTTATTGCTAAAGATGAGTTGTGCAGTGAGTGGTTTATTTGCATATGCTCACTAATTCAATAAATATCAACTTTTGGATTTTACTTTGAAGACTTTTGGGCAAGTACCTCGGCCTGCTTGCACTAGACTTCTGCTAGGGTCCTAACCTTGAGGAATTCCCTTTAGCGCAGCCTTGCTAGTGCTTGTATCACATGCTACTGACATAAATTTTCCTATAAGCGAAATGTACTGCGAGAGCTGTGTTAAAGGAAATGCCTCAAGGTTAGCATCCTAGCAGAAGTTTCGTGCAAGCGGGCCAGGACCTTCAGCAAAAAATATTCTGAGAACGAACTGCATTGACACTCAGTGACTTTTTCGAGTTATTAGTTGGATTCTGTTTATGTATTTCTTGCGTGAAGCACTGTACAAATGTGCTCTTTGGCTGCTGTCAGTTTTGTGCTCATCCGCGTGGTTCACAAATAGGGGGCAGAAATTAATGGTCAGATGGAAGATACACTTCGCTTTTCATTCTTCTTCTCTACCGAACTGGTGGACAGCACCCGTGCAGTCTCACCTGCGGAATGACATCATCACCATTGCTGTATACAAGTCAGGTAGAGAAGGATTCCAAAGCATGCCTTGTAGCTGATCCTTAAGCAGTGTTCACACAGACCAACATCGAGGCGGTGCCATCTGCGTATACACAAGTACCAAACTATGCAGCTCCGCAGACAAACAATCTCACATCATCTTATTTCACCAAGAGAACAACATTCTCTTAAGAAATGCCAATTGGGATGCTTCTGTGGCTTTGACCCTTTAACAACTATTATTTTTCAGCTACACCTGCACAATTCGTAACCAATGCAATCTAATAATAGTATTATGGCACTATGAAACAAATAAAATTGCATCACCATTGGAAGTGAGGGCATACGTCATGAGACAATGCTCCTCTCGCTGACTTGCCAATGCACAACCAATTTCTGAAGGTTTCGTTCGGTGACAGATTCCCTCCAATTTGAGTCGGTCATGAATGTGCAGTTGGTGCAGAAAGTTGGCCTGTGTGAACGCTGTCTTATCCTTTGTTACCTCTGTTTGTGTGACAGACAAATGAACATGCGATAGATACATCAAGCGAGCTGAGTAAGATAGCTTTAGACACTGCTCTGTACAAAAAATGTGTAAACTGCAACCAACTGATAACTTGAAAAAATCAGCAGTTGCCAACATAGTTTTGTTTTTAAATATTCTTCACTGAAGGTTCAGAGCTCCGATACGTAAAACAGACGTCCCAAAAGTGTCCCAAGTAAAATTTAAATGTTAGAATTGAATTTATTAGAATTAATTAGCGAGCATATACAAATGAGCCATTGCCTGCACAGTCCATGGCACCGCACTCTCAAGTTTACGGAGGTCTAATCTGCACTAGTGCAACCCAGCCTAAGACATACATAATTAATTTGCCAGTTTCGATTGAAATACATGTGTCAAGTGTGAACAACACACACTTGTTTCCTGACTGTAGGTCCTCTATGCCCACTCCGAAGAAGAGCTCGATGCAGCGACAGCCAGCCCTCAAAGTCAGTCTCACCCATGCAAGTGTCAAAGCAATGCTGCTCGATTCCAATCTCTGTCTCTTTATTACAAATATCCAATCATTGCATTATTCTGTATCCTACATTATTCTTTATTTGACACAATATCGTTTTCCTTCAATACAAGTCAGACCACATCTGTCATTCGAAGTTTGTTGCTGTTGTTGATGTTGCAGAACATAACAAAACTTACAAAAATTTCCTAGAGTATAATAACTATTGGGACCTGTCTAAATGTGTGTGCTGACATTTGTAAGTACTTTTCATCCGTATGGAGATATAATTGCATTGAAATACAGATAGCCTGTGTGTTCCTGCCTTCAGTGTATGTCTCAGCCTTGGCATTACACACTCTACAGCAACACATAGCATGACACAGCGTATTGACAGTTCAGTACAGTGGATCAGATCTACGCACCCTGTTTATACTCACAGCATATGAATTATTAGTGGAGTCTCGTAAATGACAACTGTTTTGACGCAAGGACTGTTTTGATGTGCTTCAAATGTGGGTCGAGGAACATACTAAATCAGACAGGGAAAGAACGACATTGACATTAACAGTGCGACAGGACATACTGTTCCTTCTGTGACAGTTTCCGAACGTTCAAATTAACAGCTGTTGCCATCTTGCTTTATATGGCGTAACACATTTTCCGAATGTTTGTCTCGTTTTAACTATAACTTCGTAACGTTCCGTCTCATCTACAGTCCAAGGGGTAGTCAAATTTGACCCACTCTTGCTTGTAATCCAAAAACATAGTAAAGAACTTCAAAATTACGTGCGTGTTCCAACCTAGCCTTGTTTTCCGGCACATTTCACCACCCTCCAGCCTGCCCTGTGGCATAGGAGGCTATGCCTGTGGGCGATGCGTACAAATTTACAAATAGCCGCCGTCGCCGTCGGCGTACGTAAACGCATCGGGTTTTCGGGGTTTTCTGCCGCCGCCGCCGCCGCTCTTCTGTATCGGTCAGGGTTTCGAAATACGCGGGCTGCGACAATAGCCGTGTAAATCTTAAACACGATAGGATGGTCGTTGACGGAAAAACTTTTGTGTGGGGTGAAGAAAAAGGCGAAGTTGTTCCCCGTTCGAAAACACAGTGACGACGACGAACCCAAACAATTCTTCTGCCTCGTGAAATAGTTGCACTTGTAATAAACTGCAGGCGCGTTGTAAATAAAGTTGAAGACCTGGCAGGTCTGATTGAGTCCGTAAAAGCTTACATAGTATTTGGAATAGAATCATGGTTAAATTCATGTATTCAAAACGAGGAGGTGTCTCCTGAAGACTTCAGTGTTTATCGAAAAGACAGGACCAGCCGAGGCGGAGGTGTTTTTATTTTAGTTCACGCTTCCTTAAGGTCGTCAGAGTTCGATGTTGGTTGTAACACCGCAGAAACTGTTTGGTGTACAGTTAGTTTTGCTAATTGCTCACATGCACTGGGCGTTTTCTATCGCCCGCCTGGATTGGATGGTGGACTATTGCACTTGCTCTTTGATATTATATCCGGGATTCCTAATAGTACTATCATGTTAGCAGGTGATTTTAATTTGCCTGGCTTGTGCTGGCAGGGTCATTCGTGTCTTGCAAGAGTTGGTAGTCACGCAAATAATGAAAGGAAATGTATTGTTGACACTTTTGGTTTAGTTCAATACGTGAATGTACCTACCCGTGAAGACCATATACTTCATCTTTTTCTTAGCAATTGTCCAAATACTGTTAAATACGTTAATGTTATTCCTGGCATTAGTGATCATGAAGCTGTTGCGGTTACTTTGAATAGTCAGAGTGTACGTAATAAGGTAGCGACGTCCAGAAGTTATTCAATTCAACCAGAAGAGTCTACTTTTTTGATAACGGGGTCTACGCGAGTATACCAGAAAAACTTTTTGACTACCTGCCTGTGTTTGAGTGCTTGTCCGAAGAATATAACATTCACGAGCTATGGCAGTTATTTAAAAGAAAACTATTAGCACTGGTAAACCAGCATATACCAAATGTGGATTCATCTAAACTCAGTAAACGCAAGAAGCCTTGGGCTAATAAAGACGTATTAAATATTGTTAAGCGAAGAAGAGAGGCCTATCTTGTTTTCAAAAAAACTGGACGAAATGAAGATCTCCAAAGTTTACGCGATTTTACGAGAGAATGTTAGGTCAAAAATTAAAATAGCGAAGGAACAATATTTTAATAAGTTACATGAGCAGATTAAAACAAATCCTAAAAATTTTTGGAAGTACATAAAAAGTTGTAGGAAGGATCCTATTGGAATAAGTGAAACTACTCATGAAGATGTCGCCGTTACAGACTACATTCAAATAGCTACGTGTTTGAATAACTACTTCGGTTCTGTCTTTCTAGCGGAGACATCTTGTCGTTTTCACTTACCCTCTTGTCACATTCCGTTAATGCAACCGGTCCAGTTGAGCGTAGCTGGAATCTAGGCACTACTCGAAACGATAGATGAAACGAAAGCATGTGGTCCGGATGGTATATCCCCGAGTGTGCTTCGTCGTTGTGCGCGTCTTATATCGTTATACCTTTACTTGTCGTATGAAAGATCACTTTCTACGAGCATTTTACCCGATGACTGGAAGAAGGCGTGTGTCGTTCCCATACATAAGGGAGGTTCCCGGAAGGAAGCCACAGATTACCGGCCAATTTCATTAACGGCTGTGTCATGCAAAATTATCGAGCACTTTCTGTACAAAGCGATAATGGAACACCTGACGGAGAATAAGTTACTGACCAGACAACAACATGGATTTCGTAAGGGCGTATCTTGTGTCACACAACTTATTGAATTCTATCATGATATTGCAAAAGACGTGGATAGTGGAGGACAAGTAGATTGTATTTTTTATATTTTCGGAAAGCATTCGACACCGTATCTTATCCGCATTTGTTGTATAAACTTAATATGCTAAACATAGATGAAACATAAATGGATTGAGAACTACCTATTCGATCGTTCCCAGTGCGTTGTATTGAATAGCAAAAGTTCTTCATATGTAAATGTGACATCTGGCGTTCCGCAGGGATCCGTCCTGGGCCCGCTTTTGTTTTTAGTTTATATTAATGACATGGTGAGTGATATTTTTTCCTGTGTCCACTTGTTCGCGGATGACTGTGCTTTGTACCGTCGGATTGATCATTTAAACGATAATGTCCAATTACAAAACGACATAGAACGTGTCCAGAAGTGGTGTAATGACTGGATGATGACTATGAATCCTAAAAAGTGTGTTCACGTTTCAGTTACACGCAAGAAAAAAACAATCAGAACGCGGTATTTTATAAACGGTGAGGCCATTGACATAAATAACTCTGCTAAATATTTTGGTGTTACGATTACAAGTGATTATTCGTGGAACGCCAGCATTGATAATTTGGTTTCCAAGGCAGGAAGGGCACTAAGTCTTATACAGCGTAATTTAAGGTGTTCGCGACAATCGTTAAAAGAAACAGCGTACCTGACTTGTATGAGGCCCATCTTGGAATATGCTTGTGCAGTATGGGACCCTTCCCAAATAATACTGAGCAATAAACTAGAAAAAAATTCAAAATAGGGCAGCCAGATTCGTGTTGGGTCGCTACGGCCGACGAGACAGTTGCACGGGAATGAAAACGATATTAAATTGGGAGTCACTCGCTTCCCGCAGGAAAAAAAAACTTCGTTTGAAATTGTTATATTTAATAATAAATGACAAAACGCGAATTAATAAAGATACTTATTTACAGAGACCACATTATCTATCGCGGCGACTAGACCATAATTTTAAATTAGGGATATCCATGCCAGAACCAATATGTATGCAAATTCTTTTTTCGTTAGAACCATTGCGCAGTGGAATCAGTTGTCGCAGTCGCAAGTGTGCTCTGCAAATGTTGATTTGTTTGTTGCAAGTTTGTAACCCCCTACTACACGCCTTCGGGCTATGTAGGGTACGTCTGGAATAAAGAGCAAAGAATAAAAAAAAAACGTCCGCCACCATGGCTCTGAAAGAATTATTGGGCAGTACTCTGGCCGTGCCTGAAAACACAGCCGTATCTGTAGTGGTGCACTGTTAAAAGAGAACTTCACCACATAGCACACTCATAGCCAACCATCATTCCGAATGATATCATTATGTGTATTGATTTGTTGAAAATGGCAGGAGGCGCCTGCCTGGGACAGATTATCTTGTCTCAGATAGGCGCCTCCCCCCTGTTTTGACAAATCAAGACACAGAATGATAGTAAATTACCTGGGCGTACCTGCAGTGGTGGGCAAAGTCTCAAAGAAGGTACAGAGTACCTGGGCGTCGGTGATACTTGAAGTACAGCACAAAGCACTGAATTTTAAATACATAGTATACTAAAAGTAAAGTACATAAAGTACTGGGAATTGTGCCTTAAAGTACTCGCCAAGTACGTCGCAACTGAGTGAAGGCAGTGATATTGACGTAGTAATGAAAAAAAATGGGGATATGAGTTTCGACGACGTCGTAGTTGCTACACTAGCACGGTTACACACAGAAAGTACAAACAAATGATGAGATGATGAACAGAG
The DNA here is from genome assembly GCF_037126465.1 of Ornithodoros turicata. Lineage (NCBI taxonomy): Eukaryota > Metazoa > Arthropoda > Arachnida > Ixodida > Argasidae > Ornithodoros > Ornithodoros turicata. The sequence goes on from NW_026999391.1 coordinate 386,769, forward strand.
ATGATGGTGGAGTTCAATATGTAGCTCAAAAATTTCGACCAAGTGAGTGTAAAATGTGGGAATCGCTGGGGCACTCGCAGCACACATTCCGCGAGTCATTCAATATTCATAATCCCGGTTGTAGTTAAGGCAGCAATGTGAGCAAGTTGGTATACATCTTGAAGAGGAAAAAACTTGGAATGTATGTGCGTGGAAACAACGGGACTAAGGAAGAGTTTGTGTTGCGAATTTGTGCTTACCAACGCGTTACTTACATCGGCTAAATGCCAATGTAAGCATCTTTTTTTTCTTTTTTTTTAATGCCAGTTCTGGAGCCTAGCTAGGTAGTGCTTGTCCATGATTATGAACTGTAACAGACTACACAATTTCCGCTTATAGTTGCTCAGGCAACCAGCTGTGCTAGTGAAAATATTTTTATTTCCTGATTTGTTTCTCCTTGCATCTCTCGTTATACTATGAAAAAAAAAGAGGAGAGCACTCCACAACTCTCGTTCAAAAATACTGCCGCCAGACACAAAACTTACGGATGTTTTCCATTTTTATGTCTTGACTTCCAGCTAGCTACTTGAGTACCTGATGGGAAAGTACGAGACAAAAGTACTTAAAGTACCGTACAAAGTACACAGTTGGAAATGTTATCTGTGATGCCCAACTTTGTCTGCTGATTCCAACGTCATATGCTGCCTCTTCGCATTCCTCGACATTGCTGTTTGCGGGGCATTTACGGGGCCCACGGTACTCGCCTGGATAAACAAGAGGGGCGCGTTAAGTAGCTGCTCTGCACAGTGTGCTCTGTCCACTCTGTCCGACTGGTTCCGGAGCATCTACTAAGAGAGCTTTGGGAGTGCACAAGACGCGTGCACGTTGTGTGTGGAATGTAACTGAATAGGCCTCTGGGTGTCACTGAATCTGATTTTCCGGCATACAGCCGTCTTCCGATCCGGATGCCTGTAACTTTAAAAAGAGTCATTAAGGTGCAGGCCGGTGCAACCGGAGAGGAGGGTGGAGAGCGCGAGGAGGCACTACGACTGGTGGGGAGCGCGGGAGCGGCACACTTCGCAAAATGAGATATCCCGTATAGTAAAAAGCACCGCGCTCCGTGCGCTCCCGAACTTGACGCGTCTACCTCACGCGGCCGAGGTCTTCACTATCAATCGGGCGAGAACGCGCTGGACGAGATCTCATAACCGCAGTGACAACATCCTTCCTCTTGATTTGTCGAAAACGGGAGGCCCGTACGCCGCTCACGCAGTTCTGTTAACCGTCGCAAAAGGGTGCGTTCACTGCACTTTCCACAACGCTATCATGCTGCGGAAAGTTTGCTCCTCAGCATGTCACGTAGTCAAGTTCTGTGCTATGAAAACGAGTGTCGCTTTGGGTAACTCCGGCGTTGTGGCAGTGATGTATAGGCGAATAAATTGTCAGTACTGCAAGTGGTACTCGAGATGCCTAAGATCCTGTGAATGTCCGCTGGCGTTCAGGAAACCCGAATGATGTTGATGACGGTCAAGTAATATAGGGGCCAATTTCTGTTCAGTGTACGAAGTTTCTTGGAGCTACACCAAGACTAGAAATGGCAATTCATCGAGATGTCATTTCCTTTTTTTTTTTTTGCATTTTCCATTTTTTGCGACATCTTTTGCATTACTCTTTCCGTCATATCGTGGAGGTGAAAGACTCTCGGTAAAACAAATTATCACATCCGCAAACATGTGTATGACCCCGATAGGGTAATGTCTGACACAGCCTCACAATCTATCTGGATAATAGAATAGAATAGAAGCAAGCAGAAAAAAAAAAAAGGAAAATATTCCAGGACGCTTGACGCTCCCCAGTACCTTCTCATCACTAAACGGTCGGTTGTCAAGTTTCGCAAGGGCGTTCTTTAGTGTTCGTCGACTAGAGTCGAAGCGTCGGGAGGTCACAAGCACGTGCTCCGTGTTCTCCACAGTTCCGCAAGTTGAACAGTTCGACGATCCAACGACACCTATCTTATGAAGAGATGCTGCGTACGGGACGTTAAGTCGCAGGCGACGGGTGACGGACTCTAACGGCCTTCGCATCTTGGATGGGAGGCAGTAGGTGCAGGAACGATTGATTCATGACGTCACCTGTCCACGTGGTTTTAGAGAGGCGATAACGTAAGGAGGAAAGCAAGTATTTTGCATCAGATTTGCGTGAAGTAGATTTTATGAGTAGTTTTTTTATAGTGAGCAATTCGAGCAACCTGGTCCGCCTTCTCATTTCCACTGATACCACAGTGCCCTGGGATCCACTGGATGATGATGTTGTGACCCTCTGTTTTGGCAAAGCTGTATGCTGCGATAAAACTGTAGACGACCGGCGCAAGTCGTCGAACCTGGCTAAATTTATCTTCGGAAAACAGCTTTCATGTTAAATAAACCAGTTTTAAAGTTTCGCCCTGCCTCTGCAGCTAAGGAAGCCCCCCAGACAGTAACACCATGATGACGTAGGCCAGGGACACGAATGGGGGCGCGGGGCAGAAGATTGTCTACAACGAGAAGGAAAGAAAAATAAGGAGAAGGTGCGACGTCATTCCGCTCGGTTCCGGAAGTGTGGGTGAAGAGAATCAACTGAGACAAGCAATTATGCATCTAGCTAGCCGCAGTTCGCCGAAGATCTTCATCGTGTACCTTAATCGTAGCTTAATTGAAGTGTAATTGCTTCTCCTAAAAGTTCCGGGTTTGTCCCGGACTCAGGTGTAGTGGCGTCTCACCGCAGATTGGTCGGCTCCGGTCACGTGGGGGCTTAATCGCTTCATCGTTACTGTTGTTACCAGCTAAGGAGTGGCGGGAAATTCAAAAAGGTGCGCACGTGACACATTGCGCGTGACGTGTACCACGGCCTTCACGTATCGCGCGAAGAGCGCCGTGCACGTGTTTTATCACGTGCCCACATTTTTAAATTTCCCGCCCGCCTTTTTAAATTTCCCGCCACTCGTTAGCTGGTAACGACCGTAACGACGATGAAGCGATTAAGCCCCCCGATCTACATGACGTGCTGAGGCGTGCACTATATGTCGTCACTTCCACTACACGTTCGTGATTCGGTAACAAACGGCAGCGCTCCCTCCTTAGTTTTCCTTCTTCCATGGTCTCCGAGTTCATCTGCCTCGAGTTCACACCGCAATCCCAATTCCGGAGTATACGCTCAGTGAAAAGTGTTCGATAAATACGCCGCCTTTGGCTTACGAATATGAATTCCGCCCGCCCGCTGGTCACAAGAGGGCGCTCCCTGACTGGACATTTGTGTGTGACAGGGCACTAACCAGGGGGTGGTTTAGGGAGTTCAAACCCTCCCCTGAATTGTACCTTTCGTTGTGCATTTGGGAAAGGGAAGCACGGGGGAAATCCTCGTCCTCCTTGTAATGTCCCCATAGAACCCCCCCCCCCCCGAAATATTTTCTGCCTACCATCCTTGCGTGAGACGTTTTTGTGTGATGTCCAGAAGTACAAACTCACCATATTCTCAACGCCTGCTCTTACCATGCATTGCATCAAATCGCACGGAAACTGCTACGCTCTTTGGTGTCGAATTTTTGACGTTACTGTCGAGGGATAAAAACAAACTGCGTTACAGTTTCGGATTCAATCTGGACGGATGTGGCAGTCCCATTAAAGAACAGCTTCAGCTTCAAGGGGCTCGCTAAACGGGCAGAGGCGGCATATCAATGCGAGTGGCCGACGTTTGAGAACGCGCTGAATGCTCTTATTGATTGATTGATTGGTAAAAAAAACGGGAATCATTGGTCTTATCATCCGCGAGTTATATATGTATTTTATGGCTATTTATTATGAAGAGATCCTGGAAGCTCAGAAAGTATATTATGAAGCTGTACTCGCTTATGTCATTTCGGATGCGTGAATTTTCAGTCCTCTTTTCGGCAGTGCGTCGCCGTCTAAATCATTTAACGCGATTATTTTTCGTGCTACTGCAATACGAACTTTATGATCAATGTTTAGCAACGAGGCTACAGACAGAACATCTCATCCCACTTGAATGATATTGTGTCAGAAGAGATGGCTTTTGAAGTGGAAGTGCATCTTGATGAAGCCATGTGCTTGTGCGCATCAAGTGACTGAGTTCCGCACAGTTGATTTTCATTGTAGACGTCCTGGTAGCCAAGTAACAAGAAGTAATAGAGATACAAAGCCCAGGCACCTGACCTTAGACGACACCATTCATGGAGGGCCACACAAAAAACGAACAAGGTAATTACCATGAAATGCCCAATAAGATATACACAAAAATAGGAGCGGTGTAATATGCTATGGTGGAGACCTAGACCCGTCTCTCTCACTGTTCTTTCCACCTGGCCTTCCGCGACATTACGCATCCCTTCTTCACCGAATGCAGCTGAACCTTCCGTTTACCCCACTTATGAGGCAGCGCCTCTGCCGTGTTCCGTCCGAGCTTGCTGCGACAGGCGATGTGCGTGCTGACCTACACTACCTACTTATAAACTGCCCCGTCCACCAGTTGGAACGCGAGATCTTGGAGCGCGGGATGCATGCAGACGTCCATTGCCCTTTTACCCTACGTTTTTGGAGGGAGATATTTCATACACATACATTCCTGTCAGCTGAGAGATTACACATGTACAACCACCTTTGTGACGATTTTGTGGTGGAGTCGCAATTCATTGCTTTAATATCTTGCTAGTACACCGAGCTACTCGAGCTATATGTGACAGGGAACGCTAAATAGCTTTAATTTGCGAGTGAAATCGCGGTAAAATGTCTCTGAACGACATCTGGTTGGAAATAATGCGTAAGCTGCCAAGCAACACTATTATATGTGCCCGACTATCTTGTGCTGCTCGTGATGACGGCGTAGCCGACTTCGTTTGTTTTACACTCAGTGTTGCGCGGATCCATTGTAGTTTCTGCGCCGTAGTTTATTTATTTATTTTTTTTTTCATACCCTCAGGGCCATGAGGCATTGAAGAGGAGAGGGGCAGTACAACATTGGGAAACAAATCGAAACAAAAAAAAAAGGACAACATGGAACAAGTCTCAGTCTCTGTCGACATAATGACACATAAAATAGCACAAAAAGGTTAGTCATCAAAGTAAATCAGATAAGGTGTCCCCGAAGGTGGGCGAGTCCTGGATGGAAGCCAACAGTACGAGGCAACCTGTTCCATTCCAACGCGGTGCGAACAAAGAAGGAGTTAGAGAAGGCATTAGTATATGCATGCGGAATGCGTACTTTACGGAAATGGTCAATGCGGTGCGAAGTGTAAGTGGCAGATGAAATGTATGAGGAGAGAATGGAATCGTTATGATAGAATACCTTATGGACATTATTAGTGACAAACGAGCATTCTTGCGACGAGACGCTAACAAGGGTAGACCCAGAAACCTTTTCATGGTACTGACACTTGATGTACGATGGTAGTTTGAGAGTATAAAGCGGCTGGCTCGGTTTTGTATCGATTCTAACATATTGATGAGGTTATCTGTTCCAGGATCCCATACCGATGATGCGTACTCTAATTTTGGTCGCACGAGAGACCTATATAGCTGTAGCTTAACCTTGGACGGGGCCATGTAGAATGAGCGTCTGATGAAGCCAAGAGAAGAGTTAGCTGAATTACAAATATGCGTGATATGGGACTTCCAAGAGAGGTCTGATGAGACATGAACACCGAGATACTTATATTCAGTTACTTGATCGAGAGGGACATCGTTAATTTTATATGAAAACGCGGGTGGCTGACTACGTGAGCGCGAGATTCTTAAACATTTACATTTCTTAATATTCATTTCCATGCACCAAGCTGAGCACCAGTCAAGAACGGAGTCTAGATCTGACTGCAGAATATGAAGGTCAGAGGGGTTAGTTATGGCTCGATAGATTACACAGTCGTCGGCATAAAGCCGAATGGAAGACCTGACGCACCCAGGTAAATCATTAATGTATATGAGAAAAAGTAGTAGTAAAAGTAGTAAGTGAGTAAAAGTAGTAAAAGTAGTTGACGAGGGACACACAGTTGGTGGTGACTGCGACACAGTGTTGCCCGACGTCTTCAATTATAATTTTCTAAACATACTATAATCGCAGTAAGGACGAAAATTGGGACGTTAGAGTAATGAGGGCTCAGGATATCGAGCAGATAAATTTTCTTATATTGCAGCTTTATACTCCTTTGTACAGTGTTTGCGATAGCTCGGAACCCAAGTAATGGTAAATAGACGCTGTCACGTAGTTTCTTGGTTATTCATTTGCCTATAAGCATACAGGGTGCTTCAAAATCCATCAGCCAAATAGAACTACAAACCACGCCGCAGACACTCAACAGGTTACGCAAAACAGTTACACTCAAGAACAATTGCAAATGATGTTCGGGACAGACACATTAGCCCGCCAGAGTGTACCCGCATGTACTCTTGGGTTGCTCTTGATGACTTTTGTGTGAAGTGGATTGACATGGTCGAGTATGGGCCTACATATTCAGAAAGACTTCCATCGAAAAGATATCATTGCACCTACTGATCGATAGTGGCTAAAATGACCGTCTATGGTGAAGGGGATGGTAACAAAGACAGCTTCAAACTGTATTACTATGCTATTACTATAACACATCTCGAGCACATCTTCTCCATTGTCCGCCCTAGCAACCGTACGGATCCACGCTTTCAGTGTCTCAGTGTAAATCAGCTATGGGCTCTCGCGCTCCAGTTTATCAAATTGACTTGGACCGTGGCCAAACCCGATCCACCAACGCTGTGCTCTGAAAGCACTTTTAGAGCTTCTAGCCACCGTAGGACAATACAGCCAGCAATGGGGTAGAGTATCGTCGCTGGTCGATGAAACTCCCCACTTGTTGTTGTTGTTTGCAAGAATACACTCAAAACCCGTTCATTAGCTAGACTTTAATGATCATTGGCTTGACTAGAGTTGCAACCAATTCCACGCGTTGCGAGCCCGAACGATACTAAAACTTTTGAGAATTCTGGCCTCTTCCGGGACAGGGTAGAAACACGCCATGGCCAATCCTTGGAGCAGTATCATCGGCGACGAGAATCCGAATACCACTACGTCATTGACGACGTAACTTTTGCAACATTGTTCAGCCGACGTAGAGCTAGGCCGAATGATATAGTCAACTACAAAACCATTGTATATGGTAACAGTCGTCAATGTAGAAAGCACGGTGATCTCGGTCTGCTGATCAGGATTTCCGATAGCAATGAAATATGAGTAATGTTTAGTACATCATAATGACACTAAAACGTATAGCGCACAATGTTCGCATTGGCTGCTGTTTAGCGACGTCGGTACACTTTTTTTTTAACGGGAAACCACGTAGATTCGACACGTCATTGATACCGCGTGCTTTCTTCTATCCGCCATGATTCAAAAGTACATAGGTGATGCTACAGTAATGGTACCCAGGCGCTCCCAAAGTAAGAAGCAGTCGTCACTGCGCATTGCGAAAAGCACTGCGCTGTGACGACCTCCTTGATAGTTCAATGCGGTGTCCTGTTCCAAAACTGCCTAATAAAGCCTTATCTTATCGCATATTACGTGCACCACAAGAAAGCAGCTGTTTTCGAGATTGAAATATGGCAGTCGTCGGGAGATCCAGACAGCGGCAGGATTCCAACCAACTTCTCTTCATTACTTGTTACGTGCGCTTCCCATTATGCCACACTGGCAATACTTCCCAGGGTCTTGCATTACTTCTAGTGGCTCCAGCGGTGTTTCCGTGTACGTCCTAGGCTGCTGCCATTGGTTGTGTGAGATTTCCGCTTTTGTTGAACATTCTCCCCAGTCATGTTGCCTTCGTTTAATGAGGGTTTACTATGCAGGGTTTTTGCACTAACGTGTCCAGAAATTATCTTTCAAGGGAGCGATAATAAAAAAGCAAGTGATACTTTTCTGCTACTTGAGTAAGAAACAGGTACTGCTTCACTAGTAGCACCCGCTTCTTAGTCAGGTAGCTGAAAAGTTGCGCTCGGTTCTCTTTTTTCGCTCACTTTAAATCAAATTTCTGGACACGTTAGAGCAAACACACTGTATATCCAAGCAACGCATTCTAGAGCTTATTATGGCCTAGACAGGACGTCTCTCCAGCTCGCAAGCACTTACCTCAGGTTCATTCTTAAAAATGAACTTCACCGCATAGCACGCTCCTAGCCAACCAACATCTCGAATGATATCGTTACTTACCTTGATTTGTTGAAAACGGGGGGCGTACTGCTTTTTTGTGACAATTATGAACAGCATAAGTGTACAAAAAAAGCGATGAGTAGTAGAGCTGGAAAGAGACTGGTAACCAACGATACTGGTGACCATAGGTACTATCCGCTCCAGATAGGAAGGTATTTGGAGCAAGATACTTCGCGCCCAAGGAGGAGCGCACGCCAAGACCGCCCCGCGCGTCGCGTAGAGAGGGGTTTCTTTCTCGCGTTTGAACATGCATCAACATGCAAAATACATCTTATTCCTTTTCCACATCCTTTATTACATTCCCGAGCGGGGAGTTTCAATCGTCATTTACCAACCTATCAACTTGCTACACAAAATGGGAGCTGCATGGAAGCTTTTCACTCGATGTTTTGGAAAGGAATATGATGAGCGGGAGACGGCGGACGAGAAAGAATGGCGACTTTAACAAGAAATACATGAAGCAAAAGCAGAATCTGTGAGGAGGTTCCTCGCACACGAGCGTCTTATTGAAATGAAACGTCGTTCCGCATAAAGTCAAGACGATCAAATCGATTGGTGAGATGTACAATAAATCCATTTCTCACATCATCACTTATTCATTGCCTCCTTTACTTTTGCATCGTGATGTCTGACGCAGGTCGGTTTGCTTTTATCCACCCTGCAAGGGTTATTATTTACGGTCCTTCCATGTCGGGTAAAACCTATCTCATTCGTAACATTCTACGAAATCTTACAGTATTCACTGTAGTCCAGAGCAAATCTTTTACGTTAGCAAATATGATGCGACCTGGCAAAATGAATTCGCAAATGATGTTACATTCCAGAAAGAGCTACCAAAGACATGGGATGAGAGCGTGCTTACTTTGATTATAGTCGACGATCTCATGACTGAGAACAATGTGATGCAAGAAATGGTTCATCTCTATACGAGAGCATCACATCATAAGCACGCATCCATTATTTTGCTTTGTCAGTACTTATTTCACAACGACGTCAACTATAGAACATTATCTCACAATAGCACATATATAATATTATTTAATAATTTAAGGTCACGCACGCAACTTGAACTTTTAGGAAGTCAGATCTTCGGCAAAGCTCAATTACCGTACTTTATCAGTGCATTTGAGCAGGCAACAGAGAAACCATTTGGTTATCTAGTGATTGACCTACACCCTCTGACGCAGTCTCAATTTCGACTGTGAACAGGCATTACTGTTCGCGTACTCGTGTACTCCTAAAGAGCGCGATGAGATTTTAAAGGAGGTGCCACCTCATAGCATAGAAGCTCTTTCTGAAGTCTGTAAGAATATTTTGAATGGTAATATTAAGCTACTGCCCAGATTGTTCAAAGAGCTGGAAAAGTATAAACACACCATTCGATACATTGCATATAAAACGCTGCACAAATCACCAAAAAGACTAAGATCCTACCTGTATCGTCAGAGGGGAGGATTAGTGCCACTGATCTCCTTATTACTCACGGGATTAACCAGTGTGCTGTCGCCAGTGTGGTGTCGCAGGTCGTGCTCTAGCAAAGACGGTAGGTGTCTAAAAAATGGCTACAAAGGTTGAGGTATTGACTCCTATCGAATCAATTCTGGAATCTAACGAAAGCGATGATATTAAAGTAAAACGAATGTTAACTGCGATGTATACATTATAAAAAATCATCAGAAAGCATATAATGAAACAGAGCCAGCACCCACAGTACAAGAAGAAAAAAACGATGAGTCACTTCCAATGGGACGCTCATTTGATTACAATTCGCTTCCTACTAAAGTCAACATTAAAAAAGTAAGATGCGTAGTCTCAGTGCTACCTAGGAGCTTGACTTGGAATGATAAGGGAGAAATCATTCATAACAACCAAACAGTCGCTGGTTCTAATATAAAAGAATTGGTGTTGCATCTGTCCGGACACAAGAAAGGGAAGCCTGCTTTGTTCCCAAAAGTGGCAAAGTTCTTGCAGCCACACAAAATACGTCAGAAGAGGAAAGCAAGAAAACGTATACTCTGGGAAACATATAAATCGCCCCAAAGAACAAAGTTGCTTTCATCATCATCATCAGATGAATATATCACAGAAGAAGAATGAATTATAGGGATCCAAACGCTGGTTTGGGGGGTTGCCCGATACTGCAGAGGTCGAAACATCTCTAAGAAACAGGCAATCAAAGAAATACATCGAGATGACGTCTACACACTTTACAAAGAAGGAAGACGTAGATTTAAGAGAAGAAAGACCATCTTACTGCACATCGACGATCTTCATCAAGCAGACCTGATTTCATTCCTGCAGTACAAGAAACAAAATAAAGAATTTTCCTTCATACTCATTGCGATAGACTGCTTATCAAGACGACTCATGGCTACAGCCATTAAGACCAAGCGTGGTGAAGATATGAAGAAAGAATTGATCAAGTTGTACAGGAGCCATAAAACCTATCCACATCTTTTGCAGGTAGATAGAGGGAGAGAGTTCTACAACAAACACGTGAAAGCATGGTATAAACGTCACTCAATACATTTATTCAGCTCTTTTTCCCCCATGAAAGCTGCGGTCGTCGAGCGCTCAATCAGAACTATTAAAGCTAGACTTTATCGTTATTTCGCCAGTAAAGGCCATCACAAGTACATTGCTGTTCTCCCAAAGATTATCACCGACTACAATTCATCATATCACTCGACTATCAAGATGGCCCCGAACGACGTCGATAAAAATAATGAGATTGAACTATTCAATAGACTTCACAGTAAAAATGACAACAAACCAAAAAGATTCCATTGAATATCGGTGATCAGGTGCGTATACTCACAAATAGATCAATTTTTGACAAGGGGTACATTGGGCACTGGTCCTTAGTTGTCTACACGATCACGCGATACAATAACTCAGATCCACCAGTGTTTTACATAGCTGGTCCAGACGGGGTCGAAGACGATGCAACTTACTACACCAATGAATTGCAACACGTATTGAAATGGCAAGATGACCCGTACTCAATTGAACGCATAGTAAGTCGAAATAAACGGCGCCACACATTATAAAGTGAAATGGCTAGGTTATTATGACTCATTTAATTCCTGGGTTCCAGTCCAAGATGTCGCAAAGCTCTCATTTTTACATGTATCTCCTATCCAATGATTGCATGGATATGCACCCGAACAACAGTCTCAATGACTTCACAATTTCTCTGAGAAAACCACAACAACTGAGTGAAGAATATGAAGTCGGCCTGCATGAACTTTCCATCTCTAATGTATTCTACAACGTTCCACGGACTAACGATGCTACTGTAGCGGCCAGTGGACAAAGACGAAGATGGCCACACGCCTGAAGCACCTGCCTCAGTTCCACCGGCGCGGCCATGGATATAGGCCACCGTCATCGCCTCTCCGTGGCATACCATCATCGCCGGTCGGGACTCATGTAGAGGAAGACCATCGTCCTCTACATTTGGTGACCCGAACTACGAACACCTCAGTTCGGTAAACAATTCGGCCTCTTCAACCATCCCAAATTTTGCAACAGTTTCACCAGCATGGTGCTGAGCACCCCATCCTGGAAGCCTCTCAACCCTACGACGCCCTGCGTTCACGCAACGAACCGTCTCATCGAACCGTCTCATCCACACGCCACGAACTGGTCACATTTCCAAAGACTTCTTCTGCTCGGCAAGACCACAGCTGTACTGCAGACGCCGTATTGCGAAGCACATCCCTCCGGCACACACACGCGCCTCACAGCTACATCAGCCATCACTTCAGCCCGATGCTCACCGCACCCCGGCACTCCTTCACTGCCGGCCGCGACACCCGAGCTTCGCGCTCACCTGCCGGTCGCGGCAGTCGCGGCAGCCGACGCCACGGCACACTTCAGCCGGCGTCTCGGCGTCTCTCAACGGCTCCCACAGCCTCACCCTCTCCTCCTCTGGGACTCTCAGAGCTTCGGCTCCCGTGCTGGTAGCGGCACCCCAGGACCTCCACTTCCCCAGCGCCTCACTCTTTTCCTCGCTCTTCTCGGGCTACCGGATCTGATTACTCATCAGCTGTGATGCTTCGCCATCGTCAGCCGTGCCGTCATCCTATTCAACCGTGCATGCCAACCACGGTCGCCCTCGCTGCCCTCCTCCAGTGAAGTGGCGGACATCATCTGCTTTACCGCCGCTCCGCGTCTGAGGGGGGGGAGTGATGTAGCGGGCAGTGGACAAAGACGAAGATGGCCACACGCCTGGAGCACCTGCCTCAGTTCCACCGGCGCGGCCATGGAGATAGGCCACCGTCATCGCCTCTCCGTGGCATACCATCATCGCCGGTCGGGACTCATGTAGAGGAAGACCATCGTCCTCTACACTACTATACATATTACTTCCAGAAGCATTATTGACCTGCGTAAGGAAGTTGTTGTGATATCGACTTTGGAATACGCATTGCAATATTTTTAAAAAGAATTCAACATCGCATTTGGTTATGTTCATGGAAGGTACACATTCCAGCAACCTCAAATAATTCATTCTATTAAGTTTTTGGACGAAGAACTGCAACAAGCCATGGGTGTGTCCAGTATACAAGGTTTGCAAGTTGTAGGTACTAAAGTTCCGTGTCAGAACATGTACCTGGGAGAGGAAGCGATCTCAAGGATGCTTTTAAAGGAAGAGATGACTATCATTGCACAATATGGTCCAATCATATTCACACCAGGTCGCTCTATCAGTGTCACACTAAATCGCTTCTTTAAAAGATATGAAATCGATGCAAAGATACTATTCCAAAACAATACCTATACATTATTGGTCCCACGTCTCTTTGTTATCCCGAAACAGCTCAAGAGACTCCTCAAATTTAACTCCAGTAATCTGTTAGAAAATACAACACAATACATTGGAGATCCATTTACATTCAGTTTCGGTGTTGTTCTAGAAAAAGTAATACTTGCAACGGAAGAAGTCCAAGTTCCACCAAATTATTACGAGACACCGCGTTCGCTTCACAAGCTATCAGAGATGTGCTAAGCAGCAATACTATACTAACGTACAATGAAGATTCACGACTGCTTACTTTCACTCCTGTTGATGGAGTAACTATAGATCTTTCTGAATATTTGAGTAATATGCTGGGTTTTGCACCAATTCAATCTATTGCAAACAGCACCACAGGAACCACACCACTCAATGTTTCATAATTTCATGATTTATTATTATTATCGAATAATCTCATATAGGTGCAAAAATGCACAAAGTGCACAACGCCACGACGACCTGCGGAGACAAGAGATGTGAGCTCTTCTGACGACACATCTGTTCTTAAACTTCTTTGGGATCAACAAACGCACATGGCACAACAGCAAAAAATACTCCTGGATCTGGTGTAATCGTTGAGCCGAGGGGGACATTCGTACAGGACTACCATCCAACCAAGTCTGTTCGATGGTAACTCCGAAAGGGCCATAAGGGACATCAAACAGTACATACATACTTATCACAACTTCCCAGGCGAATGGCGTCCTTGCCTAGAGGCCGCAACACACCATCACAATCGACCGCATAACAGTGCTATCGGATGTTCTCCATACTTCGCCCAACATGGCTCGCCACCATTCCTGAAAGCAGACCACGACTTAGGAATTGTTGATAACATCAGTCTCAAGGAGGAACGGAAGAGTCGTCAACGAGAAGAAAAATACAGGACATCTGTCAAGAAGTACTTTGACCGACGACACAGTCCTAACATCCCAGACATTCACGTCGGTGATCAAATCCTAGTCCGTAAAGGCCTACCTGGTGCACCGACCTCACTTCTCGGGCCGTTCTTTGCGGTGCAAACAGCCCCAAAACAAGGCATATTGAAAACTGTTGGTTATCTGGACGAAGCAGACCGGTTTGAACTGGCTGCCATTATAAACGTGTACAAATACCATCCCAGAAGGGATGGACATCAGACCCCCCCCCCCTTTGGCCTATGTAACCGGGTATCCGCACAAGCGACTTTATCGGGCGAGATGTCCGCGGAAAAGAGCGAAGAGGCAAGCGCGCGCCACAGAGATATCGCGGAAGAAATGCCAGCAGCATCCGGACGATCGTGTGAAAACTCTGCGGACAAGAAGTGGGTGGGAACGGGAGAGGTAGCAGACGGCAGCGCGTCTCGAGTTTTTCTGCACTCGTCTTCGGTAAAAACATGAATGAAAGGCAGAAAAAGTTAATCGCACTCGCCGTGCTAGTCGATGAATAACTCGAATCTGATAATGCTGAAAGACCAAGAAAAGTGTGGACAAAAGAGCTGCTGAAGAAGCAGCGAAGTATGGAATGCAAAGCCACCTTATAAAGTGCTTGTCAGATACGGACGCTTCGTCCTTCCGTTCGCTATTGAGAATGAATGAGGATACATTCAACTTTATTTTGCAACGTGTTCGACACCGCATCGTGAGGCAGGACACCACAATGAGGCCCAGTATACCACCTCAGGACCGGCTAATAGTTACCCTGAGATTTTTTGCAACAGGTAAACACTGCATTAAATAAAAGAGAGAAGAAAATAATATGTTGTGTTTTGAGCGGACCCCATACAAGAGGAGGTGTGCACAAAACATGCTCGTAGCAGATTTAACACGCGTGAAATTTATTTTTTCATAATACATGAAGCAAATTCAATAGTAACTAATATTTCTCAGGTGAAAGTCAGAAGTCTCAAAGCTTTCAGTTTAGGCTCGGCCACACAACTGTTGGCGAAATTATTTGGGATACCTGCAATGTCATAGTTGACGAGCTCGGATACTTCATTAGGACTCCAGCTACAGAGCAAGAATGGAGGGGAAAGGCCGAGGAGTTCGAACTGCGATGGCAGTTTCCCAATTGTGTAGCAGCAATAGATGGCAAACACATCAGAATCATGAAGCCAGCCAACTCAGGCTCACTCTACTTTAACTATAAAAAGACATTTAGTCTTGTGCTTTTGGCACTGGTGGATGCACATTATAGATTTTTGTATGTTGACACTGACACGCCCACGTACGCCCACATGCCTACCAGTTTAAACCTTCGAAACTCACATAAAACAGCACCAGCTGTGATTGTAGGAGATAATGCCTTCCCTCTGACTGAGTTCCTTATGAAACCATATGCACACACATCTCTTACACCAGAGGAGGAAACCTTCAATTACAGACTTTCCCTGGCAAGGAATATCGTGGAAAGTACATTTGGCATTTTAGCAAGTCGTTTTCGGGTTTTTCAAACACCTATTTACGCAGCGCCTGAACATGTGAAGCTAGTTGTGAAGTCCTGCTGCATCTTGCACAACATTTTAATGAAGCACCAATCACCTGCAACACGGTACGTTGATGCTTCACTAGCAACAGGATCAGAGGGACAGCGACACTTCACTTCGATGGAGGCAACTCGTGTGCGGCACAGTGCAAGGGCTACTGCTGTTCGTGACATGCTAAAGGAGTACTTCTCAGCAGAAGGAGCCATTCATCGTGATAGTGCAAATGTTGAGTAAAACGTAAAAGAATATTCAAATGTACGCCATCATAAAATTGGATTGTTATAATTGTACCCTAGTACATAATTTTTTGTACGGCTGCCAAGTGAATATATAATTTTTTTGTAATTGTTATTAGCCACTTTTTAAACACTTTGATGTATTGTTGATTTAAGACTCAAGCCACTAGCTACATAAACTCTCATGCCGAAACATCTTACTCAGACATTACGTCTTCGTGTTTGCAGTTTAAAAGATAGTGCTTATTTCAAGGTCAAATAATCAGACAGCAGTCAAAGGTGCAGTTTACTTTTTATTAGAAACATACATTTTACATTTATGTGGGCTAACACTTGTTAACTTCATTGGTGGCAATATGCCACACAAACAAAAACAAAAGACAACTATGCAGATAGAGCACTGCCCTTTTGCCCATACGACTTTGAAGTAGTCTAAGTTGTGACTGCAGTTCCTGAGCTGAAATGCTGAGTAGCTAAGTTACGATTTATTTCGAAGCTGCTCTCTGGAACGTATGTGGGAAATGTGCAAGTCCAAATTCTGTATTGATCTGTATTACATAGCAAAAAGCAAATGAGATCATGTAGTAACCTGAGCACTGTCAACTGTGCACAATAATTTGTTTTTCAGTGTTCACACAGAGGAAGACATACGTGGAGTGTGGCATCTTTCTCAGGTAACGCAGTAGTGGATGAGGCAATAGATGGATGAAAACAACATGAGCGTCACAACTTATTTTCCGAATTGCCTCATCTCTACTACATTACTTGAGAAAGATTCCGCCAGCCACGTATGTCTTCATCTATGTGAATGTGAGAGCGGCTGGCAGCAGTGTAAGAGAGAATGTGTTGTTGGGTGAGTGCACGTCCCCATCTTTCCTTGCATGGCTTGGTACTTTGAAAGAGACGGTAGCCAATGTGGTGTATCTTGTAGCATCTCTGACCGCAAATCAGGGGGTGCGGGTTACAGTCCCAGCTGCCTTTATTCAATTGCTTCATGCTGTTGGGCATTATGAGGCATGTGTGCTATTTGTCCCTCTATATTTAATTGTTGAAAGAGGCTTGTATATATCTCTCCTTTCTATGTGTTCCTTCTTCAGAACATCAATTGTCTCACATTTAGTTGCCTCTGCCATTACTACGTAACTGGTTTAGTTCTGAAGCATGTTGTGAAAGGAGTCGATACAGCGTAATATGATATTGTGGGTTGGGGCAATGTTTTATCTCCATTATGTCTTACTGCGTGCAACCATAGAGGATTTGTTCAGATTAGAATAGGTTTATGCTGTGTGGATGACTATGCATTGTTTCTGTCCAATTCTTCTTCTATTTCATTTACAAAACTTAGGACCTGCACCTCAAACCAACTGTGTAGCTTGCTGGGAATCTTTCGCATACGGCACTCCATCAGCTTTCTAAATGTCGCACACTCATCTGGCTGCTGTGCAAGTACATCTGCAATTCGGGAAAGGGCACCTGTTCTTTCATTTTGTTCAGCCCTACTTCTTGCAGTTTTCTTCTGCTTCCGTGGAACAGGTGGTGCAGGCTGGGAGGATGACGGCACCATTTCGGGCTCCTCCAGTGTACGGTCTGCTGTCGACATGGCTTCACTTTCCACGGGAAGCAGATCAACCAATGCCTGCCCGTCCTCCTTAGTGGGACACTCATTCTCTGTGCTCTCAGCCTGATCAACAGCGTGTGGCTGCAAAAAATAGTAGTGACAAAGCTTGCATGAGAGAAATATCACCATTTTGGTCTCCAAAAAGAGAGTGTACTTCTCACTCAACTGAATAGTTCATAAATGTTTCAAACAGCAGCAACCGTGACAGAAGCAAGTTACAGTTGGCTCAGCCTACTCTCGTTACCTGCTGCAGATCAAGAACACTGTGATGAACATCAGGGCAGCGGTTATCCAGAAAAAACAGTGCTTCGAAGTATTTCCACTTGCCGATGTACGTCACTCCTGCCTGTCCGCTTTTCGTAGCCATTTTCTTCTTTCGTTCATCACTATACTGCTTTCGCTTTATAGCAAAGTATCTCCTTACGTCATGTAAGAAAAACATATCGCTTGATAATCTTGCCTTGCAGGCGAGCTACCGACGCTAACATTACACATGATAAAATGGTACTACACCGACAACGTGATTTGCTTAAAAGTATATCGTCAGCCACGACTCCGTTTTTAGGATTGTGTGCTTCAGCAGCAGCGATAGCAAACATACTTTGAAAGACAATTTTTTAACACCGACAAAGACTGTATAGCGCATATACATCTTCGAGAAATCAAAGAAACAAATACTTATCTCCTGTAACTTTGTCGCCGTGCTTTCGCTGCAGATCCCTCGCTATGCTTTCCCAGGTAGCTGTCTTCAGTCGTACGTTCTTGTAGTCTGGTGAATCAAGCTTCCAAAGACACACGTTCATCTCCACCGCGCTAAACAGGTCGTAAAAAAAACGATCACTCCTGAACAGCTCCTGGCAGCCGCCATGTTTTCTCCGCAGAGATCGGAAGAGATTCTGTGGGGAGCCGAGAGAATCTCTGCGGGGCCCTCCGGCGTGAAGGATTGCACAAGAAGCCATGACGTCAAGTCACGTGCACTCTCTTTGCACTCTCGTTTGCTCTTACGTAACTTCTGTCACCCTCGCTTCTCCGCGGAGATCTCGCCTCGAAAAGTCGCTCGTGCGTATACCCGGTAAAGCACCGAAGACATAAGCGAGGAAGAAGAGGGTAGAGGAGAAAGAGGGTAGAGGAGAAAGAGGTTAGAACGGAATAAACGTCCACGGCTCGAAAGACTGGACTTATTACATCCGTTATGGATCAGGACTTGGAGATCTTCTACCATACAAAGGGCCACTGTTTCAAACTGTGAATGGCTTGCTTAGTTCTTTGCGTAAGCTAGCATTGCCAGTTTTGCATCGTGCAAAGCCTTACATAGCCCGTACTGCGATGAGCGTAGCGAAAAATTTGGCAAAAAAGTTATCTGAAGGGTGAAACATCAAGCAAGCACTGAGAGCAACCTCAAATGAATTGGGGACACAGATTTTGAAGGACATTGCAGGCAGCGGACATCGAAGGAAAAAGAGGAAGAGAAGAGACATTTTTGATTAATCCTCTGTAGCCATGAAATAAAGGAGACACTTCTTTTCACACATCGATGTTGCTTCTTTATAAAGTAAAAGGTTTTTGCATGGAAAAGAATAGCAACCAGGGTTGCGAATAGGGTCGCACTCCGAAAACAGGTGGGGATTGGCGCCCAAGAGGGGTTAGAAGTCAGGACAATGGATCGCCCGTTCACTTGTAGAAAGTGAGGTGGACAATGCTTCGAATCGGCGTTGCATTCCGAAAAAGAGGTGGCCCAGGTAGGGTTGGGTTCTGAGGGCGATGTCAAAAGGTAAAGGGGATTGGATGACAATGCTTCCAATCGTGAATGGGATCGCATTCCGATAAATGTGGTCAGTGAGGGGTTAAAAGTGTGCATCACTGTCCAAGCGGGTTAGAAGTCGGACAATGGGTGGCCTTTCACTCGTAGAAAGTGAGGTGGACAATGCTTCGAATTGGGCATCGCATTCTGAAAACAGGTGGCCCAGGTAGGATTGTGAGGACAATGTCAAAGGGTAAGGGGATTGGAAGAAAAAAGAGCCTTTTGCTGGGGTAAGATGCTAACAAATAAAGCTATAAGGAAAGCATTGTGTGTGTGTATTTCATTTGCAAAGATGTCGCAGGTCAACTTTGTACACGCACAGTCCCAGCTGTTTTTGAATGGGGAGTGTGAGTTATTCAACATATCTGCTACCCAAGTTTCAATAGAATCATACGAGACGCTATTATCCTGTTTCTACAATCAGCGGAGGAGAATCGACGATCGAATGGAACATAACAAATCTCTCAGACTTGTAGCTCGATTTATCATCACTGTATTTTAATATAACTATGCAGATATTGAGGTCGGGTGGGACCCGACCCGACAATTACCCGAAGAGCGGACGGTATCACTGTGGACACTGTATTCCCAGTCAACGTCCAGTAAACCAGATATGTCTCAGAAACGCCCACACGATATCCTGCTTGGGATATTCCATGGACTGTGCTGAATAGCCCATTGACGTCTCTGGGACAGACAGAGGACCCGTATTTCTTCCACATTTGCTGATCCAGGGAAGGTTCCAGGAATGTCTGTCAGGGATATTTGGACATATAGAGGACATATATTATTACGGTATTTTATTGCTTTTTTGCAATTTTTACTTATTCTACGGAAAATACTACTCTGCAACAGAGAACATAGTATCAGCGAACGTTTGTTTATTGAATACAAACCAAGTACATTGACGGTACGTGCATTGTAAAAAACGCTCTTTCTAATAGTACAAAATATTATATTACAACATAAATAGGCTGATAATTAACAATATAGGGTGACACTGATAAGACGCGATGCTGCTGGCACATTCGATAAATAAAACACCAAAATCGTGAGATGAGTATTCTCATATGTCTAGTACCGCTGTCACAACAGCTGTAAGTGCACTTAATGTCTTCTCTCTGTGCATAATGACCAACGCACATGAGCAAATTTGCAGCTGGCATGGTTGATAATGTAACGTAATATGCTTCAACTTCTCATATGAACATATAACAATGATATGACTTGCGTGCACTTTAATATCAATGTGCTTCAACACTTCACATGATTTCCCCAGAGTCCAGTTGCAGGGTATGACGGACAACAGAAATTCGAAAAGACGGAGCATCACTGTAATGGGAAAAACAAGCTGTCTGGCCGAGTCCATCCTTGATCAGGTGAACAATTCTTAGAACAGTTACATGAATATACGAGAGGTCAAATGAATTCGCAATGCAAGAGAGGTACACTTGTAAACACGTCGAGAATATCACCATAGAATCTGCGATAGCGTGCAACGTAGATTCTACGTAGAAAATGTTCGCTCAAAAACACGTAGAATCAGCGAAATTTTATAACGCACGTTGACATTTGTTTTTTCTATGTTGATATAACATTCATCAAATGTTGTGAATTACTGTTTATTCTACGTTGTCTTGCGCTAACCCTTCCTACTATGTTGCGTTAAAAGTTCCACTTCTACTGGCGCAAAAGCGCAGGTAACCCGAAACCTAAATGTGTCCAAGTACAAGACTACAAATGTGTAATGGCGAATATTTAAGAAGACAATGAGGGGTATGTCCTTTTATGTGCACGTTCCTTAAACTCATAAATCAATTAGTGAAACATCATGTACAAAAAAGATAATCACTGATAATGGTCATAATAATAACATCACGTGATTGCTACGCCTCTTCGCAACGGTCATCCCTGAAAGATAACCACTAACATAGTTCATTCCATCTATTGGGATAGTAGCTCAAACACTGCCATAAATAGGCGTAAAGAACAGACACTCTGCAACAAGTGGGAACAAATGCAAGACAGTGGCTTACCGCAATTTCTTTCGATATATATAATGGTTAGATGTGAAAGCAGCCTAAACCCTGGCAGACCCAAGCGACGTCTTCTGATTTATGCCTGGCTCTTCACTGTTGTAGAGACACCAGGTACTTTACACATGCGTGAGGCTGTCCACGGGTGTGTATGGATACTGTAAAACAGTCACGTTTCATCAATCTAGAGCCACATCGCATCCATTGTGACAAAAACACACGTAATTCAAGCTTTCTGACAACTGTTACTGAAGTTATATGTAATAAAGAATGCAAAAAGCAACACCAGCTTACTCTACAGCAAGATTAGCGGTCATGCAAAAACTAAGGAACTTTGAAGAACAGTGCAGTAAGACGTGAAAAGGTAAATGCTTTCCTTTATATGAAAGACAACTGTAGCTGAGCCAAGCTTATCTACTAGCAGGCTGCTCATACTTCATAGAAGAGGCCACCGTTACTTTCATCATCCTATAAAATAAACAGTAAATAAAATAGTACCAGAATCAAATAGATGTGAAGAAATATACTTGCATTTTGCAATATGCAACATCTGAAATATCTGCGCTACATACTGTTTGAGCATACGCCAAAGTACATATCACACACACACACACAGTCCCACAGTTCGCACGAGTTCGTCAGTATTACGCACCAGTCTGAAAACGATAGCTGTTTACTCAGATTCTAAGCTGTTATTGCTCCACACCTCTACCGCATGTGATTGTTGAACAAACAGCAATGCACAGATCTTAAGTGAGGCAAAAGGAAGAACGAAAGCTCACCTGAACTCCAAAGCCGGAGAACAAAGGAACGCTAAAGCTGGGTTCACACTAGTGCGTTTCATTGCGTGCGGGCGCGGGCGAACGTTGGTTACCGTGGCAACAGACGCGTGCGAGACCACCCGCAGCAGACCGCAAGAAGTTCGCTCGAGGTGAACTTTTTCCAACGCACGCACCAACCCGTTAGAGGAGAACCAATCATAAGGTCGCATTGCGAGCATGCGCGTTGAGGTTGGCTCTTCCACCTGTTGAGCAACATGGCTGCCGTCAACATGGAACTCACGCAAACGTCAAGAAAAAAAAGGCAAGACTCATGTGACACGACCCTGCAGACCCAAGAGCTTATATGCATTGAAGTGGAACAGCGCCCGTGGCTCTACGATAACTCGCGCGGGGATTATAAGGACACCATTAAGCGCGATAACGCTTGGGAGGCTATTGGCCGCATGGTTTCAATGTCAGGTGAGAGTCAGTTGGCGTGAAAGAATATACTTTTTTCGTTATCGGAGATAACTCTACTTATTGTTTACAGCGACCGACTGCCAGAAGGCCTGGAGGGGAATCCGGAACCGATATGCACGTGAATTGAGGTCCACAGAGAGTAAACGCAGTGGCATGGGCGCTGGAGAAGTGTACCAATCCAGTTGGCCACTTTTCAAAACCTTGGAATTTTTAAAGGAATTTATCAAGCAGCGCAGGTAAGAAACGAGCTTCGTTGCAGGACTTCACCATCTATTTGTCACGTGTTCGTTGTGGTGGCTCGGAACCCAAGGATTCTGTTTGTCCCGGAAAAACTCTAATCTTAGTGGACACTAAAGATTGTAGTTTCAATTCTGGCGAAACATATGTTGAATATGGTTTACTTTTACCTAGTACTAAGTTATACTTGTATGTATGTGTATGTGGAGGGGGGGAGGCATTAGGCAATAAGTCGAGAATGACTTGACTATCCCTCAGCCCCCTACATAAGGTATAAACAGCAAGTAAAATGAAATAGTCATGTACATGTCATAGCCATAGTTATAGTTCAAGAACTACGGTCATATTGTGTTCCTATTACACACTTTTCAGGACTAAGAAGCTTCCAGCACCTGCACCAATGCAACCAGTGCATGGCAGTATGCTTGCTGCCATTCCTGCAGATGGGCAGGATAGAACTCCTCCACTCTATCAAACAGGGACGACAGCCTTGGGGGTGTCAAACAACGAGGCAGGTGAAGAAGATAGCCCTGTGTCCAGCGAGTACTCTGTTATGTCCCCAGTGGAGCCTAATTGTGTCGGAGAGTAGACAGTTCCACAGTTATGGAACAACCATTGCCATAGTTTTCATCAAATATCGAGTCCAACCTAAAAATTACATAACTACAAATAACCCCATACTGCCGTGGCTTTGAATTTGATATGGGCAATTGGCAGAGCTGTACGTAACTCGTTATCCAGTAACCAGTTACTTTTTTGGGTAACGAAGTAACGACCTAGTTACTTTTCTAAAAATTGTAACTAATAACGCATTCAGTTACAGAAATCGGCAGAATTTTTTTTTGTAACGTGTACAAGTCTGGCAATTGGAAACTTTAAGAAGGTAGAGCCTTTTAGTTTTCACAATCTTATCCAATTCCAGAATGTGCGCTTATCAGTAGGAAAGTGACATTACAAAGAAAGAAAGAAATTTAGACTACATTAGCCATTCATCAATTGCTCTATAAGCCGAGCATGAAGCATATCTCAGAGCTGATAAGTGGTCTACCTTGTGCAACTCAGTGATGTCAGAACTTCGGTTCATGTACCAATTGTTTTGTGTAGTAAAGGTTGTTGATAGTGCACTCGTGTGTTGTTTGGATTCTGTCCGTGCGATGCTGAACCCTTGTTTGATAAGGCTGCTTGGGCAAGAAATTAAGATAATTGAAATGAACAAACCCATGCTACAAGAGTTGCAATTGGGCAATACAATGTGTCAGTATAATGCTTTTTTTTTCAGGATTGTTGCTGTCCTGTATTGAAACTGATATACAGGATGGGTCACCATGCCCAGAAGAAAGCAGAAGCGCTGCTGAGGCTTGTTCCAGTCAGGTACGCAGCACTCACAGCACAGAACATTTAATATGTCTTTCTCCATACACACTCAAATACAATAACACTTTTAACAGCACTGCAGTTCGCATGACCATGTAGCTGCAGTTCGAAAAAGGTCCTTTCTGACGCTTTATTCTTCGCTTTATCACATATTAAATTCCTCTTTATCACAAGAATCTTACTGATAATTTATTATGATGTACACGGAACACGCTCCAGCGCATTCCTTCCTCATGGTGACATGGTAGCAGCGAATGTTACCGTATGGACTTGCAGACATATACCTATGTAACCCAGCTTCCTATTTGCAAGTCCATACGGTACCATTCCCTGCTAGCGTGTCACTCTGAGGAAGGAATGCGATGGAGCGTGTTTCATAAACTTTTGTCCAGCACTGTACAAAGTGAATTGTTTCATGTACATATTGATATGGTACACTAGAAATGCATGTGCATGTCTTTTCCACTGCCAAAGTGATTGGTTAAGCATTTCACCAATGCTGTCTACGTTACTATTTGTTCTAGTAGTATACACGTTTTATCTTTTTTTGCAGGAAAGCATGGACAGTCCGTTCACTCCATCACAGACATTTACATGACATTTACATTTACTACTAAGAGAACAGCAAAGCAGAAACGAGACACCCACATTGCCAGAAAAACAAACATCAACAAAAAAAAAGAAAACATTCAGAAGACAACACTTTAGTTCAAATTTTAAGCAACGCAACACAAAACATGCAGAGTGGCAGCCGATGTCCCAGGCCCCACCTCGATGTGGATGATGAAGAGACAATGTTTCTCTTGAGCCTAAGGAAGACGTTGAAGTCCTTTGACGCAAAAAAGAGGCGACTCGCACAGATGCGTATACAGCAGCTAATGTTTGAGCTGGAATTTGGCGAATAAACTCACAAATTTGTTCACTGTTATCACTCTGTCAATTACTAGACCCGTTCTGAGTATGCTACACTTCTCTGTCATGAGGTTTCTGAGCGTGGGAGCCTCTTAGTGCTACAGCATATTGCCAAGCCACCTCTCCAGATGCAGAGCAGAAGTATTCTGCAAACGTGTCACGAAGTTCTTTTGCAGACCTGGAATGCATATTTGATCCAGCTTTTTGCATGTTTCTGAGGGCGTCATTGTCAGACACACTCTCTGCCTCCACTGCCCTAAATGCACCGTTCCAGACACGTCCTCATAATCTGAGTATCCATGGGGGCAGTACACCTGCTTTCCATCGGCTTCATCACACGCTCTCAGGTAGTTGTGTAAGCAAACGGTAGCATACACAATGGCATTCACTGTTTCTAGAGAGGCGTTGATAGGCTGTCGGTAGATCCTCCAGCGGCTGGAAAGAATCCCGAGTGCGTTTTCAATCACTCTCCTTGCTCTTGATAGCCTGTAGTTGTAGACCTTGCAAGAGAGTGACAGGTGCCTTCCTGGATGCGGTCGCATTAGGTTGGTCATTAAAGGAAACGCCTCATCTCCTAGCAATACGCAAGGCATGCGCACAGATGTGTGTGGGAGATTCCTTGGATCTGGTAGCTTGTTAGTGTCCTTCACCATTTCACTGATGTGACTGTTGCGGAAGATCCCTCCATCACTCCGTGAACCACACTCCCCCACATCAATCATGGTGAATTTATAGCTTGCATCGCAGGTTGCAAGCAGTACGATGCTATGTGTGCCCTTGTAATTGTAGTATACAGAGCCACATTTAGGTGGGGCTTGGATGACTACGTGCTTCCCATCCAGTGCCCCGATGCAATTTGGAAAATTCCAAAGTGTCCAGAAATCGTCAGATATCTTTTTGAAAGTATCCTTGGACGGTGTCTGAAATTTCAATGTTAGCATAAAAAATACTGGCATATAATTTAAGGGGAAATAGGAAAGTACCGGCAGATAGATGGGTTGCAGTGCATTCCAGATGGCCTCGCAGGTCTCCTGTATTATGCAGCTTGCAGTCGATCGTCCGATTCTGTAATTTGTCGCACATAATCATTGTGACGACCCGTGTGCTAAGTACCTTCGAAAATCGAAATGCAGCAGCATTAAAAACACACGATGAAAGAGTGCAAAAGTAAATTCAAGCCACCATCACAAAGTTAGGATGCCTTCACCCTTACCTCAGCGTTATGCATAGCCTTTCCGCCGGCGATATTGACTGCCGGAACGATGTGTTCTGTCTTTCGATCAGAGGGCCAACAAGCGATAGGAGGCGGTCGAACCTTCAATGAAAAACAGCTGTTGAGTACCGATGCGAATGAAATATGTACGGGGAAACAGTACCTTTCTTTCGACATTCGGAAATAGTCAAAGAAGTCTTGGCCGTCTCCTTGGCGCATGTCCCGCACAAGGTGGTGAAATTCTCCGAACTGAGTACGCGGCACCAAAAGATCGCGAACCCAAACACGACGTCATCGTCGCTGCTCGAGCAAAGCTGCCGAGGCAAACTGGGCGACAAGTGCCCAGTCGACAACGTCAGCGTGTTGTATGTATGTCATAACACACTCGACAGCCTTGCTATTTACATCTTTACTTGAAGTTTGAGTTTTTGCCGTCGCTCCAAACTCAAGCGTGGTCTCCAAACTCTCCGCCATCTTTACTTGAAAGCTCGAATGTGACCCAAGGCGCTCATTGGCTGAGACTTGCGCTGACCGCATGTATGTGAACAGCCTAGAGAAATGCCTATGTCGCACGCATGCGCACGCAGGCGCCCGCACGCAGCAGAACGCACTAGTGTGAACCACGCTTAACTCTCGCACACCACGGCATTGGCTGTTATGCTCAACGTAGTTGTTCACCGTATTGGCGAGTACTGCCTCGATGATATCCCAGTACAAAATACGCATGATGCTGAAGCTCCAAAGACCCTTCCGTGTAACAAAATGCCATATCCTACCGAACTGCTACGACGCGCCTGTGCCTCGCTTGTTTGAAACGGCGGTTAGAGAATGTCTTTCTATTTGTTCCTTCTTTCTCCCTGTGTCCTCTTTCCTCTTTCGTTCTTTCTTCGTACTCCCTTTCTTCATACCTCAACCTACGTGACCGATCATAATAATTCCCCTGGAAAAGGTAAAATATGTTTTTTCTCTCTTCGTTTATTGACTATCGTGCGATATGTATTGAGTCCTTACAAATATGATTACAAAGGGTATGGATATGAGGGTATAAAATAAATATTATTATTAATGGAGGAATACGTGAGATAAATACCACATCACACAGTCCTTACTCTACATGCGAACGGCACATTAGAATTTATAAATAAAATACAGTGCGAACAAACTGGCTGCGCAGTATGTTGACTAAAGACGCAACGACTTTTCCATTCGTGATCCATATTGACAATACGTTGAAGGTACAATGTAGAATCCACGCAAATATTTGCTGCGTAAATCCTCAGTTGAGTGGCTTGTGGAAACTCAACGTTGTTTCTTTGTGTTCACAATCCACCATTGACCAGGTACAGTTGAAATATCGTTGATTCAGCGCTATCTTTATACGCACAACATTGTTCAACATTAGTCAACATTAGATTCTACGTTACACCAACAGTCGGTGTTGACTGGCAGATTGTTGACTGGCGTTATTATATTTTGTGTCACTACAATGTACGAACTTTATGTTCAATGTTCAGGGCCCACCAGGAGGCTAGAGGCAGTGCGACCCGTCCCAATTGAATTATATTCTGTCTGAAGAGACGGCTTCTGAAGTGGCAGCGCGTCTTGATGAAGCCATGTTCTTGTACGCATGAAGTGATTGAGTTCCGCACATTAATTTCCATTGTAGCTGCCCTGGTAGCCACGTAACAGGAAGTAATAGAGAAGAGGTCTTTAACTCAAGTCGAAACGCGGGCCGCATTGACCTTAGGCGACATCATTCATCGTGGAAGGCCACACAGAAAACAAATCAAATAATCGTAAGAATATACCCTGATATACAACATATATACCTGGTAAATACCCTACAGTACCCTATATATGACCTATAACTTATCCTAAACTATACCCTACACTCTTAAAAATGAACTTCGCTACATAGCACGCTCCTAGCAAACCATCATCCCGAATGACAACGTTCTCGCCCCTGATTTGTTGAAAACGGGAGGCGGAGCCTTTTCTGTGCCGTGCATAATGGCACAAAATAGGCTCCGCCTCCCGTTTTCAACAACCTTTGGGGTACCTTTGGGGTAGTTTGTGGAAGGAACGAGGCCAACACCAGTAAATAATGGGCACACAATTTAATCTAACACAAGAGATCTGTGCACAGGCTGCCGGCTCACCACAATTGGACGTTGTCCTAGGGGCACAATCTGTGACGGCACAGTGTTGATGGACGCTGTCGAGCTGCTTGTTGAGAGGTTGCACAGTCTGAAGTCCGTGTCGGGCCTTGCGACACCAGTTGTTGAGGGTTGCCCGTCCGGGCGATGACTTCCTGCTCCCGGCGGTTCTGTGACGAGTCGTGGTCGTCCGCCCTCACTTCTCTTTCCCCCTGGTTATGGAGCTGCTCCCCTTTTATGGACACTCCAGTCGCCATTCCCACTCACATCCCTTGCTTAGGGAAAAGCCGACAAAGTAATGAAACGGCTTCCTGGAATCGGCGGTTTCGTGTCAAGTCTTGATCGCCTTCCCTCTTCCCATCTGTCACTTCAGTTTACGTGCCCTGCTAGCCTCCGCAGGCCACGGCTATTCCCCACTTTGGGAAGAGTCGGGAAAACAAGGAAATTGCTAAAAAGAGAGCTTTCTCCGCACTATATCTTCGTGCTAGACGTTGGTTCGTCAATAGTTGACTTAGCTCTGGGTGGGGGCGTTCAAACAATGTCGTGCTGTCCATTCTTTTAAAGGGCCGCTGTCACTCAGGGGTGCTCATACACACACAAAGAAGATGCTCGTCGAAGTACACGACCCGCCTGCTCGATGGGCACATTTGGAGAGCCCATTTAGTGATTCTAGGAAGCTCGCTTCCTAGGAACATCACACTATGTGGTGAAGTTCATTTTTAGGAGCGTAATATACCATACAATAAAATATACTCAAAAATATGAGCGATGGAGTTGTTGGTGAGCCGTACATCCGCTTCTCGCTCTCTCAATGTGGCTTCCTCATGGACTTCCGTTAGACTACGCATCCCTGCTTTACCGCTTCCGCGTGCAGCTGAACGTTGCCTTACCCCAGTAATGAGGCATCGCCTTATGAGCGTCTTGAGAGCCGCTAAAACCGCAAGCGATAGTGGTTGTTATGGGCGACAAGCACTCTTTCCTGTCGTACAGCGCCAACCCGCAGGCAGTTTCTGCACGCACGTGCGTACCACATATGTGGCTACAGACCCTAACGGCAGGTTTGTCAGGTATGGTCAAAGTACTAAGTACAAAGTGATAACACACTACAGTATAAGCGCATCCACCAAATTGATCAGTCGCATTCGTCGTTAGACATCAACCCTATTATCTCAATAGAGGCATGATCTATTTGTTGGATACCGGGCCGCTATCTGCCCTCCACGACAGCACTCTACTCGATGAATCGCGAAACATGGTTACGCCTCTTTGAAGACAACTCTCAAACAAGGCTCAGACAACACAAGGCTCTCAAGACAACAAACAGCTCAGAAAGCAGGCGTGTCTGCAACATGCTGCGCACGCGAACACATCAATTCGCAAAACAATGTGCGCAGAAAATATCTCCGCTGACATCTTGGACAGCGTTACAGCCAGATTGCCTTTCACATTTTCTCAGTAACGATGATCGGAGAGTCGCAAAATGAAGTCTTTTGCATTTATTACCTTTCTGGTGACGTTGCAAGTCATTCTCTCGCAACAGCCATGGGAGAAGTTCACTACATCTGCCTGGTTCATCGACTACATGAACAAGCATTTCGGCGGCGACAGTCGCCTCTTAATCACTTATGTTAATGACTCCCAAATATGCAGCTCAGCACAGCTGGGTCTTCTCCCGTCTCACGCAGTTCCTCCGTCACCAGATCGTCGTCACTGTCCAGGAACACTTCAACAGTGACGATTTCCGGTGCAACGTTTTGCGAGCACTAAAACTGATTCCTGGATAGTGACGACGATCTGGTGACGGAGGAACCGCGTGAGACGGGAGAAGACTCAGCTGTGCTGAGCTGCATATTTGGGAGTCATTAACATAAGTGATTAAGAGGCGACTGTCGCCGCCGAAATGCTTGTTCATGTAGTCGATGAACCAGGCAGATGTAGTGAACTTCTCCCATGGCTGTTGCGAGAGAATGACTTGCAACGTCACCAGAAAGGTAATAAATGCAAAATACTTCATTTTGCGACTCTCCAATCATCGTTACTGAGAAAATGTGAAAGGCAATCTCCTGTAACGCTATCCAAGACATAAATGGAGATATTTTCTGCGGATATTGTTTTGCGAATTGATGTGTTCGTGTGCGCAGCATGCTCTAGACACGCCTGTTTCCGAAGCCACTCAACACCGTCTTCAAACAGGCGTAACCATGTTTCACGATTCATCCAGTAAAGTGCTGTCGCAGAAGAGAGACACAGGCTAGGTATCTGACAAATACATCACCACTCCATCGAGAATATATGGTTGATTTCTAACGGCGATTGCGACTGGCCGATCGTACATGGGGTAAGCATGTATTAGCCGCGTTTACGCGAACTCCTGGTTTATCGCAGCGAAACCTCTTCCATCAAGCAGAATATAATCGAATCCTCCGAACTTTCTAAAAACAGAACATCAATCGCACAGCACGTTGTCCGCCAACCATTGCGACGTATGATAGGGTTATCGCTTCTGATTCGAAGAACATTGGGGCGTACGCCTTTTTGTAGTAATTTAGATATATGATATTTGCTACAAGAGCGGGGGGGGGGGGGGGTAACGGCTAGTCGTTGTTGGCCACACAGAAGTGGGTGTCCTCGGGACTACAGTCAAGGCGTACGCCCCCCTCTCTCTCTTCAAATCAGAAGCGATAACCCTACTATGCTATGAAGGTCTGTTCAGAGAGGGTAAGGAGGGTTGATGTGAGGAAGTACGGTATGTCAACTCGAACCGTTTCAGTCGGGCTCATGTAACCGCGGCTATTGTAGTGTGCTTACACACATCTGCCGCCATTGCCCTGAAATAACTATGAAATAACCAAATAACCATGTATATTACGATGTTGTCAGTTCAATAAAAAAAAAAAAAAACTATTGGTCAGTACTCTGGCCGTACCTGAAAACACAGCCGTACCTGCAGTGGTGGGCAAAGTCTCCAAAATTGCACTTAAAGGAAGGTACAGAGTACCTGGGCGTCGGTGATACTCGAAGTACAGCACAAAGCACCGAATTTTAAATATATAGTATACTTAAAGTAAAGTACAAAAAGTACTGGGAATCGTTCCTTTAAGTACTCGCCAAGTACATTGTAACTGAGTGAAGGCAGTGATAGTGATGTAGTAACGAAAAAAATGCGGATGTGAGTTTCGACGACGTCGTACTTGCTACACTAGTACGCTTACACACAGAAAGCACAAACAAATGATGAGATGATGAACAGAGATTATGACGGAGCTCAACATGTAGCTGAAAAGTTTCGACCAAGTGAGTGTAAAATGTCGGAATCGCTGAGGGACATGCAGGACAAATCCAGCGAGTCATTGAATATCCATCAGCCCGGTTGACGTTAAGGCAGCAATGTGAGCAAGTTGGTATACATTTTGAAGAGGAAGAACTTGGATGATGTATTGGAATGTATGTGCGCGGAAACAACGGGACTAAGGAAGAGTTTGTGTTGCGAATTTGTGCTTACCAACGCGTTGCTTACATCGGCTAAATGCCAATGTAAGCATATTTTTTTGTAAATGCCTGTTCTGAAGCCTAGCTAGGTAGTGCTTGTCCATGATTTTGAACTGTAACAGACTACACAATTTCCGCTAATAGTTGCTCAGGCAACCAGCTGTACTAGTGGACATAATTTTTTTTTTCTGATTTATTTCTCATTGCATCTCTCGGTATACTATGAAAAAACAGGACAGCACTCCACACTCTCGTTCAAAAATACTGCCGCTAGACACAAAACTTACGAATGTTTTCCATTTTTCTGGCTTGAGTTATTTACTTGAGTACCTGATGGGAAAGTACGAGGCAAAAGTACTTGAAGTACCGCACAAAGTACACAGTTGGAAATGTATCTGTGATGCTCAACTTTGTCTGCTGATTCCAACGCCATATGCTGCCTGTTCGCATTCCTCGACATTGCTGTTTGCGGGACATTTACGGGGTGTTCGGTACTCGCATGGATAAACAAGTGGGGCGCGTTAAGTAGCGGCTCTGCAGAGTGTGTGCTCCGTCCACTCTGTCAGACTGGTTCCGGAGCCTCTACTAAGACAGCTTTGGGAGTGCACAAGACGCGTGCACGCTGCGTGGGGAATGTAACTAAATAGGCCTCTGGGTGTCACTGAATCTTATTTTCCGGCATACAGCCGTCTTCCGATCCGGATGCCTGTAACTTTAAAAAGAGCCATTAAGGTGGAGATGGGTGCAACCGGAGAGGAGAGTGGAGAGTGCGAGGAGGCACTACGACTGGTGGGGAGCGCGGGAGCCGCACACTCCGCAAAAGGAGATATTCCGTATAGTAAAAAGCACCGCGCTCCGTGCGCTCCCGAACTTGACGCGGCTAGCTCACGCGGCGGAGATCTTCACTATCAATCGGGCGAGAACGCGCTGGATAACATCTCATAACCGCAGTGACAACGTTCTCCCTCTTGATTTGTCGAAAACGGGAGGCCCGTGTGGCGTTTTGTGACACTCACGCAGTTCTGTTAACCGTCACAAAAGGGTGCGTTCACTGCACTTTTCACAAATCAGGAGTAATTACGGTATCATGCGGTGGAAAGTTTGCTCCTCATCATGTCACGTAGTGAAGTTCTGTGCTAGGAAAACGAGTGTCGCATTGGGTAACTCCGGCTTTTTGGCAGTGATTTATAGGCGAACAAATTGTCAGTACTGCAAGTGGTACTCGAGATGCCTGAGATCCTGTGGACGTTAACTGGCGTTCAGGAAACCCGAATGATGTTGATGACGGTCAAGATAATATAGGGGCCGATTTCTATTCAGTGTAAGGTAATTCTTGAGACCAAGACTAGAAATGGCAATTCATCGAGATGTCATTTCCTGGGACATTTTTGCGACATTTCTTGCATTACTCTTTTCGTCATATGGTGGAGGTGAAACACTCTCCGTTAAAGAAACCATCACATCCGGAAACATGTGTATGAGACCGATACTGTAATGTCTGACACAGCTTCACAATCTACCTGGATAATAGAATCGGATAGAAGTAGAAAAGAAAAAAAATAT
Source organism: Ornithodoros turicata (assembly GCF_037126465.1). Classification (NCBI taxonomy): domain Eukaryota; kingdom Metazoa; phylum Arthropoda; class Arachnida; order Ixodida; family Argasidae; genus Ornithodoros; species Ornithodoros turicata. Next base: position 420,109 of record NW_026999391.1, read on the forward strand.
GGAAACGTATGTCGCACTAGTGCGACCAGCTGTTCCAGGACGCTTGACGTGTGAAAGCAAGCACTGAATAATCTAAAAGATTATTTCCGCACGTACGTCCTTGTGGTAGTTCGTCAGTGCACACAGCGTAGGTTGCTGGTGCTGCCTCTGCCAGCTCCCCAGTACCTTCTCAACACTAAAAGGTCGGTTGTCAAGTTTCGCAAGGGCGTTCTTCAGTGTTCGTCGACTAGTGTCGAAGCGTCGGCAGGTGACCAGCACGTGCTCCGTGTTCTCCACAGTTCCGCAAGCTGCACAGTTCGACGATCCAACGACACCTATCTTATGAAGGAATGCTGCTGCGTACGGGACCTTGAGCGCAGGCGACGGGTGACGGACTCTAACGGCCTTCGCATCTCGGATGGGAGGCAGTAGGTGCAGGAACGATTGGTTCATAACGTCACCTGTCCACATGGTTTTAGAGAGTCGATAATGTAAGGAGGCAAGCCAGTACTTTGCATCAGATTTGCGTGAAGTAGACTTTATGAGTGTTTTTTTCTATGGTGAGCAATTCGAGCCAACCTGGTCCGCCTTATCATTTCCCTTCAATTAGGTTTGCGTGAAGTAGATTTTATGAGCAGTTTTTTTTATGGTGAGCAATTCGAGCAACCTGGTCCGCCTTCTCATTTCCACTGATACCGCAGTGCCCTGGGATCCACTGGATGATGATGTTGTTGCCCTCTGTTTCGGCAGATTTGTATGCTGCGATAACACCGTAGACCACCGGCGCAAGTCGTCGAACTTGGCTGAATTTATCTTCGGAAAACAGCTTTCATGTTATATAAACCAGTTTTAAAGTTACGTACTGGAGTTAAGGAAGCCCCACCGACAGTAACACCATGATGACGTAGGCCAGGGACACCAATTGGGGCGCGGGGCAGAAGATTGTCTCCAACCAGAAGGAAAGAAAAATAAGTGATATTGACGTCATTCCGCGCGGTGCCGGAAGTGTGGGTGAAGGAAATCAACTGAGGCAAACAATAATCCATCTAGCTAGACGCAGTTCACCGAAGATCTTAATCGTGTGCTTTAATCGTAGCTTAATTGAAGCGTAATTGCTTCTCCTAAAATTTCACAGCGTGCAGCGACAGTGCTACGAAATTTATCGCATCACTTGTCCGTCGGTAGTATCTCGTAATTATGCCGCTCTACGCGTGACCCTTCGGGTTTGTCCCGGACTCTGAGGTGTAGTGACGTCTCACCGCAGATTGGTCGGCTCCAGTCACCTGATCTCCATGGGGTGCTGAAGACGTGCACTATATGTCGTCACTTCCACTACACGTTTGTGATTCGGAAACAAGCGGCAGCACTCCCTCCTTAGTTTCCCTTCTTCCTTGGCCTCCAAGTTCATCTGCTTTGCGTTCACATAGCAATCCCAATTCCGCAGTATACGCTCAGTGAAAAGTGCTCGATAAACACGCCGCCTTCGGCTTATGAATATGAATTCTGCCACGGTGTTAGCACGTCCAACGATAGTCCAGCAGTGATATTCATGATATGATCACAGAGTCTTCGCGACTTGCAGATGTCCGCACGCCCGCCGGTCGCCAGAGGGCGCTCCGTGATTGGACATTTGCGTGTGACAGGGGATTAGCCAGGGGGTGGTTTAGGGGGTTAAAAACCTCCTCGGAATTGTAGCTTTAGTCGTGCATTTGGGGGAGGGAAGCACGGGGAAATGTTCCTCCTCCTTGTAAAGTCTCGATAGACACCCCCCCCCCCCCAAAAAAAAATGATATATATATATTGTGCCGGACACCCTGGCGTGTGACGTTTTTGTCTGATGTCCAGAAGGGGAAATTCACCATTAACTCAATGTCTTCTCTTGCCATGCAGTGCATCAAATGGCACGGAAACTACTACGCTCTTTAGCGTCGAATTTTTGACGTTACTGTAGAGGAATAAAAAAAAAACGGCGTTATAGTTTCGGATTCAGCCTGGACGGATGTGGCAGTCTCTTTAAAAAAAGCTTCTGCTTCAAGGGGCGCGCTAAACGGGCAGAGGCGGAGTAGCAATGCGAATGGCCGATGTTTGAGCACGCGCTGAATGCTCTTACTGATTGATTGATTGATTGATTGATTGATTGATTGATTGATTGATTGATTCGTAAAATAAAAAACGGGGAATCACTGCTCTTGTCATCCGTGATTTATATATGTATTTTATGGCTATTTACTACGAACAGATCCTAGAGGCTCAGGAAGTACATTACGAAGCTGCACTCGCCTATTTCGTTTTGCATGCGTGAGTTTACATTCATTTTTTCGGCAGAGTGTCCCCGTCCAAACCATTTAACATGATTATTTTTCGTGTCACTACAATACGAACCTTATGTTCAATGTTTAGCCACGAGGCTACAGACAGAACATCTCATCCCACTTGAATCATATTGAGTCTGAAGAGATGGCTTCTGAAGTAGTAGTGCGTCTCGATGAAGCCATGCGCTTGTGCGCATCAAGTGACTGAGTTCCTCACAGTGATTTCCATTGTAGACGTCCTGGTAGCGAAGTAACAAGAATTAATAGAGATATAAAGCAGTGGCCCCTGAGCTTAGACGACACCATTCATGGAGGACCACACAAAAAAGAATGAAATAATTACCATGAAATGCCCAATAGGTTATACACAAAAATAGGAGCGGTTTACTATGTTATTGTAGAGCCCAAGACCCGTCTATCTCACTGTTGTTTCCACCTGGCCTTCCGCGACATTACGCATCCCTTCTTCACCGCACGCAGCTGAACGTTCCGTTTACCCCAGTTATGAGGCAGCGCCTCGGCCATATTCCGTCCTTTCTGCGACATGCAATGTGCGTGCTGACCCACACTACCTACTTATGAACTGCCCCGTCCACCAGTTGGAACGCGAGATCTTGAAGCGCGGGATGCATGCAGACGTCCGTCGCCCTTTTACCCTACGCAGCGCTCAGCCTAATGGCCGGCATCGCCCCCATCTCATCGTCTGTGTATCTGTCTGTGCCTTTGTCTGCCTGTCTGTCTCTCTCTCTCTCTCTGTACTATTGGTTGCTGAAGAACTCCCACTTGACTGACTGCGCAGTTTCCTGGAGGGAGATATTTCGTACACATGTTCCTGACAGCTGAGAGGTTACACATATACAACCACCCTTGTGACGATTTTGTGGCGGAGTCGCACTGCCTGCTTTAACATCTTGCTTGTACACCGAGCTATTCGAGCAATATGTGACAGGGAACGCTAAATAGATTTAAGTTGCGAGTAAAATCGCGGTAAAATGTCTCAGGAGGACATCTGGTGGGAAATAATCCCTATGCTGTCAAGCAACGGTGTCATATGTGCCCGACTATCTTGTGCTGCTCGTGATGACTCCGTAGCCGACTCCGTTTGTTTGAGACTCAGTGTTGTGAAGATCCATTGTAGTTTTTGCGCCGTAGTTCACGACCGACAAGCAGTTGCTGGTGACAGAGACACAGTGTTGCCCGACGTCTTCAGTTTTAATTTTTTAAAAAAACTATAACCGCATTTAGGACGAAAATTGGAACGTTAGAGTAATGAGAGCTCAGGATATCGAACAGGTAAATTTTCTTACATTAAAGCTTTGTACTGCTTTACAGTGTTTGAACTCAAGTAATGGTAAATAGACGCTGTCACGTACTTTCTTGGTTATTTATTTGCCTATAGGTCTACAGGGTGCTGCAAAATCCATCAGCCAAACAGATTAGCTACAAGCAACATCGAAGACACTCAACAGGTTACGCAAAACAGTTACACTCAAGAACAATTGCAAACGCTGTTCGGGACGGACACCTGAACCCGCCAGAGTGTGCCCGCATGTACTCTTGGGTTGCTCTGGATGACCTTTGCGTCAAGTGGATTCAAATGGCCGAGTATGGGCCTACATATTCAGAAGGGCTTCCATCGAAAAGATATTACTGCACCTACTGATCGATAGGGGCAAAAATGACCGTTTATGGTCAAGGGGACAGTAACAAAGACAGCTTCAAACAGTATTACTATACTATTACTATAACACATCTCCAGCACATCTTCTCCATTGTCCGCCCTAGCAACCGTACGGATCCATGCTTTCAATGTCTCTAAATGAGCTTGGGCTCTCGCCCTCCACTATGTCAAAAAATGACTTGGACTGTGGCCAAATCCGGACCACCAACGCTGTCCCCTGAAAGCACTTTTAGGGATTCTAGCCACCGTAGGACAATACAGCCAGCAATGGGGTAGAGTGTCGTCGCTGGCCGATGAAACCACTTGTTGTTGTTGTTTGCGAGAATACACTAAAAAGCCGATTATTACGTAGACTTTAACGATCATTGGCTTGAGTAGAGTTGCAACCAATTCCACGCGTTGCGAGCCCGAATGATACTAAAACTTTTGAGAATTCCGCCCTCTTTCGGGACAGGGCAGAAACGCGCCATGGCCAGCGCTTTGGAGCAGTATCATGGGCGACAAGAATCGGAATACCACTACGTCATTGACGACGTAACTTTTGCAAGCGCTCTCCGTTCCCACAACATTGTTCAGCCGACGTAGAGCTAGGCCGAATGATATAGTCAACTAAAAAACTATTGCATATGGTAACAGTGGTCGCTGTAGAAAGCACGGTGACCTCGGTCTGCTGATCAGGGTTTCCGATTGCAATGAAATATGAGTAATGTTTAGCACATCATAAGGACACTAAAACGTATTGCGCACAATGCTCGCATTGGCTGACGTTTAGCGACGTCGGTGTACTTTACTTTTTAACGGGAAACCACGTAGATTCGACACGTCATTAACACCGCATGCTTTCTCCTTTGCACCATCGTTCGAAAGTACATAGGTGATGCTACAGCCAATGCGGTGTCCTGTTCTAAAACTGCCTAATAACCCTTATCTTATCGCACATTACGTGCACCACAAGAAAGCAGCTGTTTTCATGATTGAAATGTGGCAGTCGTCTGGAGATTCCAACCAACACCTCTTCATTGCTTGTCACGTGCGCTTCCCATTATGCCACACTGGCACCACTTCCCAGGGTATTGCATACTTCTCGAGGCTCCATCGGTGTTTCCATGCACGTCCTAGGCTGCTGCCATTGGTTGTGTGATATTTCTACTTATGTTGAATTTCCCCTTAGTCGTGTTGCCTTCGTTTACTGATGTTTTATTATACAGGTGTTTGCACCAACGCGTGAAGAAATTATATTTAAAGCGACCAATAAAAGAAAATCAAGTGGTACTTTTCTGCTACTTGAGTAAGAAACAGGTAGTGCTTCAGTAGTAGCATCTATCGTTTAGTCAGGTAGCTGAAAAGTAGCGCTTGTTTCTCTTTTATCTCTCGCTTTAAATAAAATTCCTGGACACGTTAGAGCAAACACCTTGTATATCCAAGCAACGCGTTCTAGATCTTATTATGGCCTAGACAGGACGTCCCTCCAGCTCGCAAACACATACCTCAGGTTCTTGGGCTGCACAGAGGAACACTCCGTGGCTGATATACCAGCTGATACCGTAGCGTATATATGAGTAGTATAGCGTATATAGGATATAGCGTATACTGATGGCTGATATAACCACACTTCAAGGAATCCTTTCAAGCCGACGAGACATACACTAAAACTCTTACACTAACAGATTTCACCTCAGCACCGTTAACTTCTTCCCTACAGGCTCAAGGAACCAATTTTTCGAATCCTGCATTTCTTCCTCCATGACGAACAACGCAAGAACGACGCGGACTGACAGAGGTTATTCATCAAACACACTCTTCATGACCTCGCCCTTCCTTCTCAATAGGCTGCGGTGCTTTGCAAGCCAAGCTACCAGTCTCTCACCGAGGTATGCTAGGAAACTGACGAGTAATCCACCAATGAGTACGACGAAAGCGGGCCTCAAATCAGCCACAGTGAAGGGAGTGACCCCCTGATCATCTTGATTAGTTGTTTCGCTGTTTCTTTTATAAGAGCTCATGAAGTCGTTCAAGGACCTTGCCCTCTCGTACAGTCCTGCCTCGAATCCTTGTGTTATCAATTTCTTGAGGGCTGCCCTGTAAGGTGACTCGTAGTGTACGACAGGTCCAGAAGGCGCCTCACCGTCAATGATCTCTTGAAAGCCGAAAGTATCATTTGGGAGAACGTCTATGCACTCGTTCAAGTCCTCAACTTTTGCTACATAAACTAGATATCTTGCAGGATGGGCAGAAAAGCAGTTGCATTGTGGTACGAAGTCATGAGGCACGCGTCTGGAAATCATCATTCGCCAGATATGGGGTGTGCGGTAAATGCATACACACGCCATCTTGTTAGCGTTGTGTCGTAACAGCGATGGCATGTCATAAACTCCATCTTCTAGTGGGACACTTCGGAGAAGAGACGTTAGAGATCCCTTGTAGACCGTGGACAGCGTCAGCACAAAGAACAGCCACGACACAAGGATAATTCGAATAGACGTCAATTTCTGATGACCAGATTCCAGCAGCCCCGGACTGGCCGTCGAAAAAAGTGATGTTGTGTAGAAGGACGACAATCTGTAAAAGGTGGGTGATCTTCCAGTAGCTGTTTTGAAGACGAGAAATGTCATGGTAGAAAAAAATAGCACCGCACAAAACACGCACATCCAGACGCTGTAGCTAAATGGCAAGAGAATGACCACTTCTTTTGCCTGTGGCTTCCGAGCCTTTCCGAAGAGTACGAAATTAGTGGGTCCCCAGGACGTGCTATCGGTGCTAAATGTCAGGAAATATTTGTTGTATGGGTCCAGTAATACGTCCGTTGCATTGAGCAGTAAATTATAAAACTGCTTCATATTATTCATATGTGGCGCGCTGAAGTTGAATGGATTCAATCTTGTCTCTGGGAGGGTTGCATGTGGATCGACGCTGCAGTTCTTGTGACGGAGGTGCTCAAAGAAAGTAATAGAGTATGTGTATCTGCATACAGGGCCATGGACGCAGTCGACTCGAAGTGTCCTTCCATTGAGTTCTGCTGAGGCAGGCTCCGTTAGTTTCTTCGCAAATTCAGCCTTCGGCAGATGTGACAAAGGATACATAAAAAACCAATGCGGACTAAAATCAGGTGCTAGGAACGCTGTACTATTGATTAGGAATATGTGCGAAAATGTTCCTGTGGGGATGGGAGTGTGAAAATGTCCGCTCGATACGACCTTGTCCGCGTACAGAGCTATTGACGGCGTGCGCATTTTCGGTTCGTAATGCTTCATTTGTAGCCTTCTGAAATCGTCTACGCTACAAATCACTTTTAGTGCTCGCGAAACATTGTGCCGGAAGCCGTCACGCTTGAAGTGGTCCTGGACAGTGATGACGATCTGGTGACGAAGGGATTGCGTGAGACGGGAGAAGACCCAGCTGTGCTGAGCTGCGCATTTGGGAGTCATTAAGATCCCGAGGCTGCGGCCGCCGAAATGCTTGTTCATGTAGTCGATGAAACTGACAGATGTAGTGAACTTCTCCCATGGCTCTTGCGAGAGGATAACTTGCAACATCACCGCAAAGGTAACGAATGGAAACGAACGCATTTCGAGGCCGTCGTTATTGAGAGAATGTGAAAGGCACTCTGCTGTAACGCTGTCCAAGGCTCTATTCTCGTCAAAGTAATCGACCTCGTTTACTTTGTGTCTTGCCTGTCATTGGTCATCACGTCTTGGTGGTCACGCCTCCTTCACGTAACGACCAATGAGAGGCAATGAATAGAGCCCCAGGACAGAAATTGAGATATTAACCGCTGGCGTTCCTGATACGTTCGTGATGTGTTCGTGTGCGCAGCATGCTCTAGACACGCATGTTTTCGAAGCCACTCAACACCTTCTTCAAACAGGCGTAACCATGTTTCACGATTCATCGAGTAGAGTGCTGTCGTAGAGGAGACAGAGGCCTGGTATCTGACAAATAAATCACCGCTCCATCGAGATTATTTGGTTGATTTCTAACGGCCAATGCGACTGGTCGATCGCACATGGGGTAAGCATGTATTAGCCGCTTTTAGGCGAACTATTGATTTATCGCAGCAAATCCTCCTCCATCAAGCAGAATCATCCAATCTTCTGAACTTTCTAAGAACAGAACATCAATCGCATAGCATTGCGACGAATTATAGGGTTATCGCTTCTGATTCGAAGAGCGGGGGGGCGTTCGCCTTTTTCTAGTAATTTAGATATATGATGCTTGCTACAGGAGGGGGGTGATGGTAGGATCGGCTAGTCATTGTTGGCCACACAGAAGTGGGTGTCCTCACGACTACAGTCAAGGCGTACGCCCCTCTTTCAATCTTCAAATCAGAAGCGATAACCCTATCATTGTTGCAGTGGTTGGCGCACAACGAAATATGCTGTGAGGGTCTGTTCTGAGAGGGTAAGGAGGATTCATGTGAGAAAGTATGGTATGTCAACTGGAACCGTTTCAGTCGGGCTCATGTAACCGCGGCTACTGTAGTGTGCTCACACACGTATTATGGCTAAATTAGATAATATCGATTCTAAGATAGCGCCGCATGAAACGATGTTAACGGACATTAGCAGTAAGCTGAGTAGAGCAGAAGAGCAGATTGAAACCTTGAAGGAAGTGGTAGCGCATCAGGCAAACGATCTTGGAAAGCTTCATCACCAAGTTAAGGAACTACAGTATAAAAATGTTGACCTTGAAGATAGAAGTAGAAGACAGAATCTACTTTTTTATGGCATTGAAGAGAACAACATGGGATCAGAATGAATCACCAATAAAATAGATTTGTAAAGCAAACTTGGGGATAGATTTAAACACCACCGAGAGAGCGCATAGAGTCGGTCGTTATAAAGAACAGTTTAAGCGACCAGTCGTTGTGAACTTTGCCTCTTACAAGGAAAAACAGGAAGTTATGTCTAAAGGAAGAAACTTCAAGGGAACGGCATATAGCGTCGACCAGGATTATTCCATTGAAACGCGACGCACTAGAAATAAACTTTGGGAATATGCGAAAGCAGTGGGAGCCCGGGAATACAGCCGTGTAAATCTTAAACACGATAGGCTGGTCGTTGACGGAACAACTTTTGTGTGGGATACAGAAAAAGGCGAAGTTGTTCCCAGTTCGAAAACACAGTGACGACGACGAACCAAAACAATTCCTCTGCCTCGTGAAATAGTTGCACTTGTAATAAACTGCAGGAGCGTTGTAAATAAAATTGAAGACCTGGCAGGTCTGATTGAGTCCGTAAAAGCTGACATAGTATTTGGAACAGAATCATTGTTAAATTCATGTATTCAAAACGAGGAGGTGTTTCCTGAAGACTTCAATGTTTATCAAAAAGACAGGACCAGCCGAGGCGGAGGTGTTTTTATTTTAGTTCACGCATCCTTAAGGTCATCAGAGCTCGATGTTGGTTGTAACACCGCAGGAACTGCGTTTTCTATCACCCGCCAGGATCGGATGCTGAACTATGGCACTCGCTCTTTGATAATATATCCGGGATTCTTAATAGTACTATCATGTTAGCAGGTGATTTCAGTTTGCGTGGCTTGTACTGGCAGGGTTCTTCGTGTCTTGCAAGGGTTGGTCGTCATGTAAATAATGAAATGAAATGCATTGTTGACACTTTTGGTTTAGTTCAATATGTGAATGTACCTACCCGTGAAGACCATATACTCGATCTTTTTCTTAGCAGTGGTCCAACTACTGTTAAATACGTTAATGTTGTTCCTGGCATTAGTGATCACGAAGCTGTTGCGGTTACTTTGAATAGTCAGAGTGTACGTAATAAGGTAGCGACGTCCAGAAGAAGCTACTTTTTTGATAACAGGGACTACGCTAGTATATCAGAAATTTTTTTTGACTACCTGCCTGTGTTTGAGTGCCTGTCCGAAGAATATAACATTCACGAGCTATGGAAGTTATTTAAGAGAAAACTACTTGCACTGGTAAACCAGCATATGCCAAATGTGGATTCATCTAAACTCACTAAACGCAAGAAGCCTTGGGCTAATAAAGACGTATTAAATATTGTTAAGCGAAGAAGAAAGGCCTATCTTGTTTTCCAAAAAACTGGACGAAATGAAGATCTTCAAAGTTTACGCGATGTTACGAGAGAATATAGGTCAAAAATTAAAATAGCGAAGGAACAATATTTTAATAAGTTAGATGAGCAGATGAAAACAAATCCTAAAAAAATTTGGAAGTACATAAAATGTTGTAGGAAGGATCCTATTGGAATAAGTGAAATTACTCATGAAAATGTCGCCATTACAGACGACGTTCAAATAGCTACGTGTTTGAATAACTACTTCCGTTCTGTGTTTCTAGCGGAGACTTCTTGTCCTTTTGACTTACCCTCTTGTCACATTCCGTTAATGCAACCGGTTCACTTGAGCGTAGCTGGAATCGAGGCACTACTCGAAACGATAGATGAAACGGAAGCATGTGGTCCGGATGGTATATCCCCGAGGGTGCTTCGTCGTTGTGCGCGACCTATATCGTTATACCTTTACTTGTTGTATGAAAGATCTCTTTCTACAAGCATTTTACCCGATGACTGGAAGAAGGCGTGCGTCGTTCCCATACATAAGGGAGGTTCCCGGAAGGAAGCCACAAATTACCGGCCAATTTCATTAACGGCTGTGTCATGCAAAGTTATCGAGCACGTTCTGTACAAAGCGATAGTGGAGCACCCGACGGAGAATAATTTACTGACCAGACAACAACATGGATTTCGTAAGGGCGTATCTTGTGTCATACAAGTTGTTGAATTATATCATGATATTGCAAGAGAAGTGGATAGTGGAGGACAAGTAGATTGTATTTTTTTAGATTTTCGGAAAGCATTCGACACCGTATCTTATCCGCATTTGTTGTATAAATGCAAAACATAGATGTGTTTGTTATAAAATGGATTGAGAACTACCTATTCGATCGTTCCCATTGCGTTGTATTGAATAGCAAAATTTCTTCCTATGTAAATGTGACATCTGGCGTTCCGCAGGGATCCGTCCTGGGCCCGCTTTTGTTTTTAGTTTATATTAATGACATTGTGAGTGATACTTTTTCCTGTGTCCGCTTGTTCGCGGATGACTGTGTTTTGTACCGTCGGATTGATCATTTAAACGAGAGTGTCCAATTACAAAACGACATAGAACGTGTACAGAAGTGGTGTAATGACTGGATCATGACTATGAATCCTAAAAAGTGTGTTCACGTTCCAGTTACACTCAAGAAAAAAAAACAATCAGAACGCAGCATTTTATAAACGGTGAGGCCATTGACATAAATAACTCTGCTAAATATTTAGGTGTTACGATTACAAGTGATTGTTCCTGGAACGATCACACAGATAATGTGGTTTCGAAGGCTGGAAGGACACTAAGTCTTGTACAGCGTAATTTAAGGTGTTCGCGACAATCGTTAACAGAAACAGCGTACCTGACTTGTATGAGGCCCATCTTGGAATATGCTAGTGCAGTATGGGACCCTTCCCAAATAATACTGAGCAATAAACTAGAAAAAATTCAAAATAGGGCAGCCAGATTCGTGTTGGGTCGCTACGGCCGACGAGTCAGTTGCACGAGAATGAAAATGATATTAAATTGGGAGTCACTCCATTCCCGCTCGAAAAAAAAACTTCGTTTGAAATTGTTATATTTAATAATAAATGACAAAACGGGAATTAATAAAAATACTTATTTACAGAGACCACATTATCTATCGCGGCGACTAGACCATAACTTTAAAATTAGGGATATCCATGCCAGAACCAATATATATGCAAATTCTTTTTTCGTTAGAACCATTGCGCAGTGGAATCGGTTGTCGCAGTCGCAAGTGTGCCCTGCAAATATTGATTTGTTTGTTGAAAGTTTGTAACCCCCTACTATACGCCTTCGGGCTATGTAGGGTACGTCTGGAATAAAGAGTAAAGAATAAAGAAAAAAAAACGCCTGCCACCATGGCTCTGAAAGAATTATTCGGCAGTACTCTGGCCGTGCCTGAAAACACAGCCGTATCTACAGTGGTGCACTGTTAAGAGAGAACTTCACCACATAGCACACTTATAGCCAATCATCATTCCGAATGATATTATTATGTGTATTGATTTGTTGAAAATGGCAGGAGGCGCCTATCTGGGACAGATTATCTTGTCCCAGATAGGCGCCTTCCCCCTGTTTTGACAAATCAAGACACAGAATGATAGTATATTACCTGGGCGTCAGTGATACTTGAAGTACAGCACAAAGCGCCGAATTTTAAATATATAGTATACTTAAAGTAAAGTACATAAAGTACTGAGAATTGTGCCTTAAAGTACTCGCCAAGTACGTCGCAACTGAGTGAAGACAGTGATATTGACGTACTAAAGAAAAAAATGGGGATATGAGTTTCGACGACGTCGTAGTTGCTACACTAGTACGGTTACACACAGAAAGTACAAACAAATGATGAGATGATGAACAGAGATGATGATGGAGCTCAACATGTAGCTCAAAAGTTTCGACCAAGTGAGTGTAAAATGTGGGAATCGCTGGGGCACTCGCAGCACACATTCCGCGAGTCATTCAATATTCATAATCCCGGTTGTAGTTAAGGCAGCAATGTGAGCAAGTTGGTATACATCTTGAAGAGGAAAAACTTGGAATGTATGTGCGTGGAAACAACGGGACTAAGGAAGAGTTTGTGCTGCGAATTTGTGCTTACCAAGTGTTGCTTACATCGGCTAAATGCCAATCTAAGCATGTTTTTTTTTTTAATGCCAGTTCCTGAGCCTAGCTAAGTAGTGCTTGTCCATGATTATGAACTGTAACAGACTACACAATTTCCGCTTATAGTTGCTCAGGCAACCAGCTGTGCTAGTGGAAATATTTTTATTTCCTGATTTATTTCTCCTTGCATCTCTCGGTATACTACGAAAAAAGAGCACTCCACACTCTCGTTCAAAAATACCGCCGCTAGACACAAAAATTACGGATGGTTTCCATTTTTATGTCTTGACTTCCAGCCAGCTACTTTAGTACCTGATGGGAAAGTACGAGACAAAAGTACTTAAAGTACTGTACAAAGTACACAGTTGGAAATGTATCTGTGATGCTCAACTTTGTCTGCTGATTCCAACGTGATATGCTGCCTGTTCGCATTCCTCGACATTGCTGTTTGCGGGACATTTACGGGGCCTTCGGCACTCGACTGGATAAACAAGAGGGTCGCGTTAAGTAGCGGCTCTGCAGAGTGTGCTCCGTCCACTCTGTCCGACTCGTTCCGGAGCATCCACTAAGAGAGCTTTGGGAGTGCACAAGAGGCGTGCACGCTGCGTGTGGAATGTAACTAAATAGGCCTCTGGGTGTCACTGAATCCGATCCGGGTGCCTGTAACTTTAAAAAGAGTCATTAAGGTGCAGGCGGGTGCAACCGGAGAGGAGGTTGCAGAGCGCAAGGAGCACTCCGACTTGTGGGGAGCGCGGGAGCGGCACACTGCGCAAAAGGAGATACGCATACGGCCCATACGGCGTATCTCCTTATGCGGAGTGTGCCGCTCCCGCGCTCCCCACAAGTCGGAGTGCTCCTTGCGCTCTCCAACCTCCTCTCCGGTTGCACCCGCCTGCACCTTAATGACTCTTTTTAAAGTTACAGGCACCCGGATCGGATTCAGTGACACCCAGAGGCCTATTTAGTTACATTCCACACGCAGCGTGCACGCCTCTTGTGCACTCCCAAAGCTCTCTTAGTGGATGCTCCGGAACGAGTCGGACAGAGTGGACGGAGCACACTCTGCAGAGCCGCTACTTAACGCGACCCTCTTGTTTATCCAGTCGAGTGCCGAAGGCCCCGTAAATGTCCCGCAAACAGCAATGTCGAGGAATGCGAACAGGCAGCATATCACGTTGGAATCAGCAGACAAAGTTGAGCATCACAGATACATTTCCAACTGTGTACTTTGTACAGTACTTTAAGTACTTTTGTCTCGTACTTTCCCATCAGGTACTAAAGTAGCTGGCTGGAAGTCAAGACATAAAAATGGAAACCATCCGTAATTTTTGTGTCTAGCGGCGGTATTTTTGAACGAGAGTGTGGAGTGCTCTTTTTTCGTAGTATACCGAGAGATGCAAGGAGAAATAAATCAGGAAATAAAAATATTTCCACTAGCACAGCTGGTTGCCTGAGCAACTATAAGCGGAAATTGTGTAGTCTGTTACAGTTCATAATCATGGACCAGCACTACTTAGCTAGGCTCAGGAACTGCCATTAAAAAAAAACAAAAAAAACATGCTTACATTGGCATTTAGCCGATGTAAGCAGCGCTTGGTAAGCACAAATTCGCAGCACAAACTCTTCCTTAGTCCCGTTGTTTACACGCACATACATTCCAAGTTTTTCCTCTTCAAGATGTATACCAACTTGCTCACATTGCTGCCTTAACTACAACCGGGATTATGAATATTGAATGACTCGCGGAATGTGTGCTGCGAGTGCCCCAGCGATTCCCACATTTTACACTCACTTGGTCGAAACTTTTGAGCTACATATTGAACTCCATCATCATCTCTGTTCATCATCTCATCATTTGTTTCTACTTTCTGTGTGTAACCGTACTACTGTAGCAACTACGACGTCGTCGAAACTCATATCCCCATTTTTTTTTCTTTACTACGTCAATATCACTGCCTTCACTCAGTTGCGACGTACTTGGCGAGTACTTTAAGGCACAATTCTCAGTACTTTATGTGCTTTACTTTAAGTATACTATATATTTAAAATTCGGCGCTTTGTGTTGTACTTCAAGTATCACTGACGCCCAGGTAATATACTATCATTCTGTGTCTTGATTTGTCAAAACAGGGGGAAGGCGCCTATCTGGGACAAGATAATCTGTCCCAGATAGGCGCCTCCTGCCATTTTCAACAAATCAATACACATAATAATATCATTCGGAATGATGGTTGGCTATAAGTGTGCTATGTGGTGAAGTTCTCTCTTAACAGTGCACCACTGTAGATACGGCTGTGTTTTCAGGCACGGCCAGAGTACTGCCGAATAATTCTTTCAGAGCCATGGTGGCAGGCGTTTTTTTTTTTTCTTTATTCTTTACTCTTTATTCCAGACGTACCCTACATAGCCCGAAGGCGTATAGTAGGGGGTTACAAACTTGCAACAAACAAATCAACATTTGCAGAGCCCACTTGCGACTGCGACAACTGATTCGTCTGCGCAATGGTTCTAACGAAAAAAGAATTTGGATATATATTGGTTCTGGCATGGATATCCCTAATTTTGAAGTTATGGTCTAGTCGCCGCGATAGATAATGTGGTCTGTGTAAATAAGTATCTTTATTAATTCCCGTTTTGTCATTTATTATTAAATATAACAATTTCAAACGAAGTTTTTTTCCTGCGGGAAGCGAGTGACTCCGAATTTAATATCGTTTTCATTCTCGTGCAACTGTCTCGTCGGCCGTAGCGACCCAACACGAATCTGGCTGCCCTATTTTGAATTTTTTCAAGTTTATTGCTCAGTATTATTTGGGAAGGGTCCCATACTGTACAAGCATATTCCAAGATGAGCCTCATACAAGTCAGGTACGCTGTTTCTTTTAACGATTGTCGCGAACAACTTTAAATTACGCTGTATAAGACTTAGTGCCCTTCCCGCCTTGGAAACCACATTATCAATGTTGGCGTTCCAGGAATAATCACTTGTAATCGTAACACCTAAATATTTAGCATTTTTCGTTATGTCAATAGTAGTAAGTACTGACCACGTTTATCCGGAAACGCTACAAGGCTTCTGGACGCCATTAATTAGCAATTAGAGCTAATTGGGACCCCCCACATTAATCAGCATCATCCAATGAGTCATCACACTAATTGGGGAGCGTCTAACTAGTGTTCAGACCACCCTGTGCGTTTCCGGATAAACGTGGTCATAAAAAATAAAAAATAGATAGAGAGAGAGTGGAGAGAAGGAGTTTAGTTGAAGATCAACGACGCCATCTTGAAGAAAGTGGCCCGGAAAGGCCGCTGACCATCGCCGGGCGATGGAGCACAAAGCAGGTTGCAAAGCATCGCAGCTATGACCACCAGTTCCGGACATCCTGTGACGTCAGCTGTGACGTCATCATGGCATGTCTGGGCAAGTTAGGACAGCCCTGGACATGCAAGGAGAAAAACACTCATAATACAGAGGCTGGGAAAGCAAGAGTATGCAAACCATCAATAGCTAGCAAGAAAATAGAATTAGTTACACAACAAATGATCCCACCACAACAGGAGCGCAGAACGACGCGACTGCTCTATCCGACAGCCAGGCAGAGAACTGACTCGTAATGTTTTTTCTCCTGTATAAAGCTCCGCAGCTGCACCCCCTAGCGGTTACTTTCTCACCTAATCTCACAACAAAATTATTAAGAATCACGCCAGCGCTACTGCTGTTCCCAAGGCAGAAGAAGATAGAAAATGGCGGGGATGCCCGGACAACAGCAACCAGCACCCGACGTGCACGGGCACGAAAATCGCAAACAAAGCGGGAACAAAGTTGGCAAAAGCATTAGTTACACAACAAATCACCTCACCACAGCAGGAGCGCAGACCGATGCGACTGCTCTCCGTGACAGCCAGCCAGAAACTGAGCGAGCGCGAGGAGCGCATGTCTGCTTTCCGCGACAGCCGGAGAGAAACTGACTGGGGCGCCGCTCCGCGGCCGCTACGCATACGCGCTCCTAGTGCCCTCTGGGGCGATTACCTCTGAGAGGCTAAGAGTGAACAACATTCCTGCGCCCCCCGCTGGCCATTCTCATTGGTCGTGAGGCTAAGAGAGAAGAGCATTCCTGCGCCTCCTGCTGGCTGTTCTCATTGGTCGTGACGCCATCCTATTGTCTCAGGGCTACCCTGTTTTTTTCCACTAATGCTCCTTTGATCAATCTACAATGAAGCCACAGTATGACGTCATCATGCACCTGCGTGACTCAAGGACGCGTACGCTCTAGACAGGGGACCTATTATTTATTGAATCACTATTCCATGATTATTTCCTTTATTCTTCTATAACGATTGAATAGGAAACTATTGCAGAAGAGCACCATGCATGAAAGCTGATCGTAGGAATTCCAAAGTCTTACTAAATGAGACTTGCAAAAGAACAAAATATCCTAACACGTAACTCCATCAACGGAAAATAAGAGGACTAGGTACTCAACAAATCAACACAGAGTACGGGTAAACAGGAGCGCAAAACTCAGGGCAGCACTATCGTCAAGACAACAATGTTCCTTGTCAAAAAAGAAAAAAATACAAAATGTCAACACAGGAAAGCATGCATATCGGGGCATGTCAGAACACGTCAGGACAAATTGTACGACTGCTGGGCAACAGAGGAAAACAAACAAACACTTGAACAGAGTGAAAAAGACACTCACCATCATTTTTCCCATTCACAGCATTCCCTCATTGTAAATCCGCTCGTCACAAAATCCACCTGCATCGTCGAACACCATTCACCAGTGACGAACCACACATCCGCACCCCATCAGAGGCAGACAGAACCCCACCGAAGCTGCGCTCTTCCACTGACGGTCAACGCCAGGAGCAGAATTTGCGTGTCCAGACCCGTCAGTGTCCAAGAGAGAAGTGAACCCTTGCACCCCCTGCAGGCCGTTCTCATTGGTCGTGACGTCATCCTATTGTTTCAGGGCTACCCTGTTTTCTTCCACTAATGCTCCTCTAGACAAGGTCAACCTGAAACAATGGTCTCGTGGTATGACGTCATCATGCAGGTGCGTGGCTCAAGGACGCGTATGCTCTAGACATGGGACCTGTTATTTATTGAATCACTATCCCAAGATTATTTCCTTTATTCTGCTATAATGATTGCATAGGGAACTATTGCAGAAGAGCACCATAGAAAAGAGGCGATTGTAGCATTTCATTCCCAAAGTCTTACTGTACAGGGAAGAAATAATGGTTCAGCAAGACATGTCCATCTCAGCCGAGAGCCATGCGGCTAAGTGAATAATGACGCTTTGTTCCTCCTGAATAAAGTCACACACCTGTCCCCCTCGCAGTTACTCTCTGAACTAAATGAATCGCAAAATTATTAAGAATAGCTCTACTCCCATTCAAGGCAGCACTATCGTCAAGAATATTTCTTGTACAAAAAGAAAAAAGCTACATCTGGAAGGAAAGCATGTCAGAACAAGCCCAGGCATGTCAGTGCATGTTTGTCAGACAACAAGGGGGAAAAGCGAAAAGAAACAAAGAAGGAAACCAGCATCAAACTATTTCTAAGCACATGCACTCCTCTTATTCAAAAACAGTGCTCATCATAAATCCGTCCAGGGCAATACACACCATTTTTCTATTGCTACACTTTTTTTTTTCCAGTGATGGTCAATGCATTGCTACAGACTGCGTGATGTCATCACATCCTGTCTGAAGAAGAAGACAGCGGCAAAGACTCCTATCATTCATTGAATCGCAAGATTATTTCCTTTGTCCTACTCTTAATGACATTCATTCTCTCATTAAAAATTCAACAAAAAAGCTTCGTGCATATTAACGATTTTCACCCAAAGGCTCATCATGGTCATTAGAATTACAGTAAACTACCACTGCTCCTTAAAATAATAAGTGAGACCACTCAACATCACCTCCAGGCTTATGTAATACATGACCCTTTCTATGCTCATACATTCGTTGTCTGAGGCTACACCTGCGTGCAAAAAGGCGCGGAAGCCGGGGGGGGGGGGGCAAAGTTCCATTCGCGTATTGCGAGCAAAAAGGCGCGAAAGCCGGGAGCAAAGTTCCATTCGCGCACGCCAAAGCACAAGACGGAACGCCTTTACGGGAACACGATGGCATTCGTATACTATATTAATGATTATTGCATTGCAGTTTAGAAAAACTACTACAAAACTATAATTTAGGAGCCCATTAAAATTCTACTTTCTATGGAAACTATAATTGCCCTATTACTTGGATCGCTATTAATGAAGTGCTCCAATTTTTTCTCTCTTCCCATTTCAGCCTTGTCATGCAGGGAAGCAGACTCACATCCAAAATAATTAATTTACACTGAGGGTGCCGTGCTTCAGGAATTCCTATCCTGCGCTAAGATGCAAGCATTTCTTTACGGATACAGCTGACTTCCTCAACATACCGAGCTCCTAACAACATCTAACAAACAATTAGAGAAACCCTCTTCTGAACTGTACCATGCGACTTTCTTCTGCGTAAAATCGGTGATTTGAGGAAGAGAGCAGCGAAAAATTGCGCGCACTTGTGCTTGACTTAAAAAACCTGAAGCATATGCCAATAAACCAAGAAACAGACACTCATGTCTGCTATCTGATAGTGCCACATACACAGACGCATTGTCGCAAAGAAAGCACAGGACAGGGATACACAACTTTCCTTAGGTGAGCAGGGAAAAGGCTTAAGACCCCAGGAATAATAGCAGAGTCACTGGACATCGCTACGCGGCTAACACAAGATAACAACAACAAGATAATAGCGGCGGGTAAAATTGCAACACTGCTAAACAAGCCCGAACATGCCATCATGACGTCGCAAACCAGGAAAAAGAAGCACGCGCACGCACACAGCAGCTCAGGAATGCACAAGGAGAGGTGCTTTATAGGAATTTCTACTCCACACACTCAGATACCAGCATTTCTGCACAAATACCTATAACGGCTGACTTCCTCAACATATCGAGGAAAGCGAATACTGACACTCAACATATAACAAAAAACAAACAAATTCTATTCTCATGAACTCTCCTCTGCCGAGCGGCTTTCTCCTGCTCTACCTGGATGCTGACTGTTTCCCCTTATCTACATTCTGAGTAAAAGCCGTGACAGGAGAAAAGAACCGCGAAAAATTACACGCATTTGTGCTCCAATAGCTGTACATAACTGCAAGAAACCGTAGCGCACGCCAATACACTGAGAAAAAGACACCCATTTCTGCCACCAGATAATTCTTGCATAATGCCACATACACAGCCGCATTACCCTTGCGTAAAGAAAGCACGGGACAAGGATACACAAATTTCCATAAGTGAGCAGGGAAAAGGCTTCAGTCGAACCGCTCAGAAATAACCGGAGAATCAACGCTTATCGCAACGAAACTCGACGGCTAGCACAACATGACACCAACAACATACTAGCAGCGGGTAAAATTGCAACACTGCTAAACAAGTCCAGACATGCCACGATGACGTCACAAATCAGGAAAAAAAAGCACACGCATGCACGCACAGAGGACAACGCATTAAACACACGGAGCGCTCAGGAATAATCGTAGCGTTACCGCACATCGCTACGAAGCTCAACGTCTAACACAAGACGGCAGCAACAAGATATTAGCGAAGGGTAAAAATTGCAACACTACTGAACAAGTCTAGACATGCGACATCGAATGCGAAAACACTGGTGATTGGGGAAAAGGCCTAAGCCTGCGGCGGATCATCATAGAGCATACACAACTTCATTTTTCTATTTTGCGTAAACTAAACGCGGTCTGCTTGGAAAATGACTTACAAATTTTCTTAGGGAGCAGAGAAATATAGAAATTTGTACTCCGTGCTCAGATACCAGCATTTCTGCTCAAAAACCTGCAAAATTAAGCTCTGCTTACTTCGTCAAGATATCGAACACCCAACGAAATCAAACAAACAACCCCACTTCCACTGGTAGGACACTATTCAGCTTTTACGCAGGAGGCTTTCTTCTACATAAAAAGCAGAGAAAATAAGAAAAGAGCAGCGAAATATTACACGCACTTTTGCTCACATAGCTATAAGAGAAAAAAATAAATAAAATAACGACGCACACGCTAATAAACTGTGACAAAGACACCCATTTCTGCTATCAGATAATTATTGCATAATGCTAAATACTCATTTGCATTGGCCCTGCTTGAAGAAAGCACAGGACAGGGATACACAATCTATCTTAAGCGAGCACGGAAAGTCACTTCTACTCGAACAGCTTAATACCATAAAGTCTGAATTTTTGCACAGAAAATAAAGCTTGAACAGCGCTAGGAAGGTGACAGACACATACTAACAAACAAACAAACAAACACTTCTTCGAGTCTGTATTATCTTTTAAAAAATAACGAAAGCACACATAAAAAAAATCAAATCGGCTAGGTAGCCTACCAGACGTTGTGCCTTAAAGTTGGCTGCACGCAATGTGCGGAAGCATGCTGTGAAGCCAACTTGCGGTTTTGCTGGATGCGTATGAAGTCCGATTCCAATTGGAAATCGCGCTAAGGACGTGCCAAACGTGGAATTTTCGCAAGATTAATCCCAATACCTGGAATTCCGTTCATTTTAGCGGGAATGCTGGCGCCTGTGCTCCATTATTCGAAATTTTCGAATATTCGAATTTCTCGATTATCAAATTTTCGAATACGAATAGGGTTCGAATATCAACAATATTCGAACAATATTCGAAATTTCGAATATTCGCACACCTCTAGTGAATACTGACACTCAACGATATATAACAAAAAACAAACAAATTCCATTCTCATGAACTCTCCTCTGCCGAGCGGCTTTCTCCTGCTCTACCTGGATGCTGACTTTTTCCCCCCTCACCTACATTCTGAGTAAAAGCAGTGACAGAAGGAAAGAACACGCATTTGCGTCACGCAAAAGAACACGCAATTACACGCATTTGTGTCACAGGACAGGGATACACAAATTTCCTTAAGTGAGCAGGGAAAAGGCGTAAGTCGTACCGCTCAGGAATAATCGGAGAATCACCGCTTATCGCTACGCGGCTAGCGCTTGAACAGCGCTACGAACGTGACAGATACAAACAAACAAACAAACAAACAAACAAACAAACAAACAAACAAACAAACAAACAAACAAACAAACAAACAAACAAACAAACAAACAAACAAACAAACAAACAAACAAACAAACAAACAAACAAACAAACAAACAAACAAACAAACAAACAAACAAACAAACAAACAAACAAACAAACAAACAAACAAACAAACAAACAAACAAACAAACAAACAAACAAACAAACAAACAAACAAACAAACAAACAAACAAACAAACAAACAAACAAACAAACAAACAAACAAACAAACAAACAAACAAACAAACAAACAAACAAACAAACACTTCTATTCATTTCTATTGATAAAGGCGTAAACCACACTACAAGAACAAAGCACGCTGCTTCAGGAAAGCGTATCAAATGCATCGCAACAGGACCGGCTCTCATAAAATACCCTGCCCAAAACGAAGACATCACCAGGTTCGCGAGGTAATTCCATTAAAAACGCTCTCGGTCTATCCTACAGATAGCAATGTAAGCGCTGCTACCCTTATTTTTGAAGCCACTATTCCACGCAATAGTACATAAATGTATCACTCGTGTCACATGAAAAGGCACACACAAAGAACTTACTTGTCAAGTGGGATCCCTGGTTCAGGAAAGCGCGCGCGCCCGCGCGCACACATACACTGACACGCACTCACATTTTCACACTCACAAACACAAAGTCTATTCTCACAACCACATAAATCCATATTATTCCTCAGGTCAATAATTATCCTACCATCGTCAAAAGATGGCTCACTCTTGTATGCGATCGCAAAGCGATAGGTCCTCGTTCCGGATGTAATAGGATATCGCCACTCGGCCGACGCGAACCAAAAAAGAAAGAAAGGAATGCGCGTTCGCTATACCTCCACAAAGAAAACGGTGCCGTACTTCTACGCAGGGCTCATCATACAGGTGTGAATTGTCCTCTTCGTTTTCCTTTTATTTTCTTGCACCTTTTGCAAGAATACAGAACGGACAAAGAGCAGAAGAAGGCAAGAGCAGAACGGACAAATGTGAACATCATTCGCTACACACTGTAGCTCTCATCATTTTAAAACCAAACCACTTAACATGTGTTCATAGGTCTTCACTAAATAGGTGAGCCGATAATGACTCAAAATGAAATGAAATCAAATAAAATAATCATTCCAGCATCGCTGGCTGCAAGCTTGTGTACCCTGCTTGGGTCTGCTGGCGCTGGAATAAAAGATTTATCGCGAGGGTACTACAATGGTGAGCTCTGCTGCTGTTTAAGTGATAAAACAGTGCGCCTGCTCGGGGAAAGGGATCGCGCGCGTCCAAACCGCGAGGCCCGCGTTGCGCTCGCACGGGGAATGCGCGCGTCGCGTCCCGAGAACGGGTCCGCGCGCGGCTCGCGTGGGGCGCGGTTCGGGAGCACTGTTTTATCACTTAAACAGCAGCAGAGCTCACCATTGTAGTACCCTCGCGATAAATCTTTTATTCCAGCGCCAGTAGACCCAAGCAGGGTACCCAAGCTTGCAGCCAGCGATGCTGGAATGATTATTTTATTTGATTTCATTTCATTTTGAGTCATTATCGGCTCACCTATTTAGTGAAGACCTATGAACACATGTTAAGTGGTTTGGTTTAAAAATGATGTGAGCTACAGTGTGTAGCGAATGATGTTCACATTTGTCCGTTCTGCTCTATAGTATTCTTGCAAAATATATGGGTGCAAGAAAATAAAAGGAAAACGAAGAGGACAATTCACACCTGTATGATGAGCGCTGCGTAGAAGCACGGCACCGTTTTCTTTGTGGAGGTATAGCGAACGCGCATTCCTTTCTTTCTTTTTTGGTTCGCGTCGGTCGAGTGGCGATATCCTATTATCCGGAACGAGGACCTATCGCTTTGCGATCGCATACAAGAGTGAGCCATCTTTTGACGATGGTAGGATAATTATTGACCTGAGGAATAATATGGATTTATGTGGTTGTGAGAATAGACTTTGTGTTTGTGAGTGTGAAAATGTGAGTGCGTGTCTGTGTATGTGTGCGCGCGGGCGCGCGCGCTTTCCTGAACCAGGGATCCCACTTGACAAGTAAGTTCTTTGTGTGTGCCTTTTCATGTGACACGAGTGATACATTTATGTACTATTGCGTGGAATAGTGGCTTCAAAAATAAGGGTAGCAGCGCTTACATTGCTATCTGTAGGATAGACCGAGAGCGTTTTTAATGGAATTACCTCGCGAACCTGGTGATGTCTTCGTTTTGGGCAGGGTATTTTATGAGAGCCGGTCCTGTTGCGATGCATTTGATACGCTTTCCTGAAGCAGCGTGCTTTGTTCTTGTAGTGTGGTTTACGCCTTTATCAATAGAAATGAATAGAAGTGTTTGTTTGTTTGTTTGTTTGTTTGTTTGTTTGTTTGTTTGTTTGTTTGTTTGTTTGTTTGTTTGTTTGTTTGTTTGTTTGTTTGTTTGTTTGTTTGTTTGTTTGTTTGTTTGTTTGTTTGTTTGTATCTGTCACGTTCGTAGCGCTGTTCAAGCGCTAGCCGCGTAGCGATAAGCGGTGATTCTCCGATTATTCCTGAGCGGTACGACTTACGCCTTTTCCCTGCTCACTGAAGGAAATTTGTGTATCCCTGTCCTGTGACACAAATGCGTGTAATTTTTTGCGGTTCTTTTCTTCTGTCACTGCTTTTACTCAGAATGTAGGTGAGGGGGGAAAAAGTCAGCATCCAGATAGAGCAGGAGAAAGCCGCTCGGCAGAGGAGAGTTCATGAGAATGGAATTTGTTTGTTTTTTGTTATATATCGTTGAGTGTCAGTATTCACTAGAGGTGTGCGAATATTCGAAATTTCGAATATTGTTCGAATATTGTTGATATTCGAACCCTATTCGTATTCGAAAATTTCGAATAATGGAGCGCAAGCGCCAACATTCCAGCTAAAATGAACGGAATTCCAGGTATTGGGATTAATCTTGCGAAAATTCCACGTTTGGCACGTCCTTAGCGCGATTTCCAATTGGAATCGGACTTCATGTGCATCCAGCAAAACCGCAAGTTGGCTTCACAGCATGCTTCCGCGCATTGCGTGCAGCCAACTTTAAGGCACAACGTCTGGTAGGCTACCTAGCCGATTTGATTTTTTTTATGTGTGCTTTCGTTATTTTTTAAAAGATAATACAGACTCGAAGAAGTGTTTGTTTGGTTGTTTGTTAGTATGTGTCTGTCACCTTCGTAGCGCTGTTCAAGCTTTATTTTCTTTGCAAAAATTCAGACTTTATGGTATTAAGCTGTTCGAGTAGAAGTGACTTTCCGTGCTCGCTTAAGATAGATTGTGTATCCCTGTCCTGTGCTTTCTTCACGCAGGGCCAATGCAAATGAGTATTTAGCATTATGCAATAATTATCTGATAGCAGAAATGGGTGTCTTTGTCACAGTTTATTAGCGTGTGCGTCGTTATTTTATTTATTTTTTTCTCTTATAGCTATGCGAGCAAAAGTGCGTGTAATATTTCGCTGCTCTTTTCTTATTTTCTCTACTTTTTATGTAGAAGAAAGCCTCCTGCGTAAAAGCTGAATAGTGTTCTACCAGTGGAAGTGGGGTTGTTTGTTTGATTTTGTTGAGTGTTCGATACCTTGACGAAGTAAGCAGAGCTTAATTTTGCAGGTTTTTGAGCAGAAATGCTGGTATCTGAGCACGGAGTACAAATTTCTATATTTCTCTGCTCCCTAAGAAAATTTGTACGTCGTTTTCCAAGCAGACCGCGTTTAGTTTACGCAAAATAGAAAAATGAAGTTGTGTATGCTCTATGATGATCCGCCGCAGGCTTAGGCCTTTTCCCCGATCACCAGTGTTTTCGCATTCGATGTCGCATGTCTAGACTTGTTCAGTAGTGTTGCAATTTTTACCCTTCGCTAATATCTTGTTGCTGCCGTCTTGTGTTAGACGTTGAGCTTCGTAGCGATGTGCGGTAACGCTACGATTATTCCTGAGCGCTCCGTGTGTTTAATGCGTTGTCCTCTGTGCGTGCATGCGTGTGCTTTTTTTTCCTGATTTGTGACGTCATCGTGGCATGTCTGGACTTGTTTAGCAGTGTTGCAATTTTACCCGCTGCTAGTATGTTGTTGGTGTCACGTTGTGCTAGCCGTCGAGTTTCGTTGCGATAAGCGTTGATTCTCCGGTTATTTCTGAGCGGTTCGACTGAAGCCTTTTCCCTGCTCACTTATGGAAATTTGTGTATCCTTGTCCTGTGCTTTCTTTACGCAAGGGTAATGCGGCTGTGTATGTGGCATTATGCAAGAATTATCTGGTGGCAGAAATGGGTGTCTTTTTCTCAGTGTATTGGCGTGCGCTACGGTTTCTTGCAGTTACGTACAGCTATTGGAGCACAAATGCGTGTAATTTTTCGCGGTTCTTTTCTCCTCTCACGGCTTTTACTGAGAATGTAGATAAGGGGAAACAGTCAGCATCCAGGTAGAGCAGGAGAAAGCCGCTCGGCAGAGGAGAGTTCATGAGAATAGAATTTGTTTGTTTTTTGTTATATGTTGAGTGTCAGTATTCGCTTTCCTCGATATGTTGAGGAAGTCAGCCGTTATAGGTATTTGTGCAGAAATGCTGGTATCTGAGTGTGTGGAGTAGAAATTCCTATAAAGCACCTCTCCTTGTGCATTCCTGAGCTGCTGTGTGCGTGCGCGTGCTTCTTTTTCCTGGTTTGCGACGTCATGATGGCATGTTGGGGCTTGTTTAGCAGTGTTGCAATTTTACCCGCCGCTATTATCTTGTTGTTGTTATCTTGTGTTAGCCGCGTAGCGATGTCCAGTGACTCTGCTATTATTCCTGAGGTCTTAAGCCTTTTCCCTGCTCACCTAAGGAAAGTTGTGTATCCCTGTCCTGTGCTTTCTTTGCGACAATGCGTCTGTGTATGTGGCACTATCAGATAGCAGACATGAGTGTCTTTTTCTTGGTTTATTGGCATATGCTTCAGGTTTTTTAAGTCAAGCACAAGTGCGCGCAATTTTTCGCTGCTCTCTTCCTCAAATCACCGATTTTACGCAGAAGAAAGTCGCATGGTACAGCTGAGAAGAGGGTTTCTCTAATTGTTTGTTAGATGTTGTTAGGAGCTCGGTATGTTGAGGAAGTCAGCTGTATCCGTAAAGAAATGCTTGCATCTTAGCGCAGGATAGGAATTCCTGAAGCACGGCACCCTCAGTGTAAATTAATTATTTTGGATGTGAGTCTGCTTCCCTGCATGACAAGGCTGAAATGGGAAGAGAGAAAAAATTGGAGCGCTTCATTAATAGCGATCCAAGTAATAGGGCAATTATAGTTTCCATAGAAAGTAGAATTTTAATGGGCTCCTAAATTATAGTTTTGTAGTAGTTTTTCTAAACTGCAATGCAATAATCATTAATATAGTATACGAATGCCATCGTGTTCCCGTAAAGGCGTTCCGTCTTGTGCTTTGGCGTGCGCGAATGGAACTTTGCTCCCGGCTTTCGCGCCTTTTTGCTCGCAATACGCGAATGGAACTTTGCCCCCCCCCCCCCCGGCTTCCGCGCCTTTTTGCACGCAGGTGTAGCCTCAGACAACGAATGTATGAGCATAGAAAGGGTCATGTATTACATAAGCCTGGAGGTGATGTTGAGTGGTCTCACTTATTATTTTAAGGAGAGGTGGTAGTGAATGATGAGCCATGATGAGCCTTTGGGTGAAAATCGTTAATATGCACGAAGCTTTTTTGTTGAATTTTTAATGAGAGAATGAATGTCATTAAGAGTAGGACAAAGGAAATAATCTTGCGATTCAATGAATGATAGGAGTCTTTGCCGCTGTCTTCTTCTTCAGACAGGATGTGATGACGTCACGCAGTCTGTAGCAATGCATTGACCATCACTGGAAAAAAAAAGTGTAGCAATAGAAAAATGGTGTGTATTGCCCTGGACGGACTTATGATGAGCACTGTTTTTGAATAAGAGGAGTGCATGTGCTCAGAAATAGTTTGATGCTGGTTTCCTTCTTTGTTTCTTTTCGCTTTTCCCCCCTTGTTGTCTGACAAACATGCACTGACATGCCTGGGCTTGTTCTGACATGCTTTCCTTCCAGATGTAGCTTTTTTCTTTTTGTACAAGAAATATTCTTGACGATAGTGCTGCCTTGAATGGGAGTAGAGCTATTCTTAATAATTTTGCGATTCATTTAGTTCAGAGAGTAACCGCGAGGGGGACAGGTGTGTGACTTTATTCAGGAGGAACAAAGCGTCATTATTCACTTAGCTGCATGGCTCTCGGCTGAGATGGACATGTCTTGCTGAACCATTATTTCTTCCCTGTACAGTAAGACTTTGGGAATGAAATGCTACAATCGCCTCTTTTCTATGGTGCTCTTCTGCAATAGTTCCCTATGCAATCATTATAGCAGAATAAAGGAAATAATCTTGGGATAGTGATTCAATAAATAACAGGTCCCATGTCTAGAGCATACGCGTCCTTGAGCCACGCACCTGCATGATGACGTCATACCACGAGACCATTGTTTCAGGTTGACCTTGTCTAGAGGAGCATTAGTGGAAGAAAACAGGGTAGCCCTGAAACAATAGGATGACGTCACGACCAATGAGAACGGCCTGCAGGGGGCGCAAGGGTTCACTTCTCTCTTGGACACTGACGGGTCTGGACACGCAAATTCTGCTCCTGGCGTTGACCGTCAGTGGAAGAGCGTAGCTTCGGTGGGGTTCTGTCTGCCTCTGATGGGGTGCGGATGTGTGGTTCGTCACTGGTGAATGGTGTTCGACGATGCAGGTGGATTTTGTGACGAGCGGATTTACAATGAGGGAATGCTGTGAATGGGAAAAATGATGGTGAGTGTCTTTTTCACTCTGTTCAAGTGTTTGTTTGTTTTCCTCTGTTGCCCAGCAGTCGTACAATTGTCCTGACATGCCCCGATATGCATGCTTTCCTGTGCATTTTGTATTTTTTCTTTTTTGACAAGGAACATTGTTGTCTTGACGATAGTGCTGCCCTGAGTTTTGCGCTCCTATTTACCCGTACTCTGTGTTGATTTGTTGAGTACCTAGTCCTCTTATTTTCCGTTGATGGAGTTACGTGTTAGGATATTTTGTTCTTTTGCAAGTCTCATTTAGTAAGACTTTGGAATTCCTACGATCAGCTTTCATGCATGGTGCTCTTCTGCAATAGTTTCCTATTGAATCGTTATAGAAGAATAAAGGAAATAATCATGGAATAGTGATTCAATAAATAATAGGTCCCCTGTCTAGAGCGTACGCGTCCTTGAGTCACGCAGGTGCATGATGGCATCATACTGTGGCTTCATTGTAGATTGACCAAAGGAGCATTAGTGGAAAAAAACAGGGTAGCCCTGAGACAATAGGATGGCGTCACGACCAATGAGAACGGCCAGCAGGGGGCGCAGGAATGCTCTTCTCTCTTAGCCTCACGACCAATGAGAATGGCCAGCAGGGGGCGCAGGAATGCTCTTCACTCTTAGCCTCTCGGAGGTGGTCGCCCCAGAGGGCGCTAGGAGCGTGTATGCGTAGCGGCCGCGGAGCGGCGCCCCAGTCAGTTTCTCTCCGGCTTTCGCGGAAAGCAGACATGCGCTCCCCGTGCTCGCTCAGTTTCTGGCTGGCTGTCACGGAGAGCAGTCGCATCGGTCTGCGCTCCTGCTGTGGTGAGGTGATTTGTTGTGTAACTAATGCTTTTGCCAACTTTGTTCCCGCTTTGTTTGCGATTTTCGTGCCCGTGCACGTCGGGTGCTGGTTGCTGTTGTCCGGGCATCTCCGCCATTTTCTATCTTCTTCTGCCTTGGGAACAGCAGTAGTGCTGGCGTGATTCTTAATAATTTTGTTGTGAGATTAGTTGAGAAAGTAACCGCTAGGGGGTGCAGCTGCGGGGCTTTATACAGGAGAAAAAAACATTACGAGTCAGTTCTCTGCCTGGCTGTCGGACAGAGCAGTCGCGTCGTTCTGCGCTGCTGTTGTGGTGGGATCATTTGTTGTGTAACTAATTCTATTTTCTTGAAAAGCTATTGATGGTTTGCATACTCTTGCTTTCCCAGCCTCTGTATTACGAGTGTTTTTCTCCTTGCATGTCCAGAGCTGTCCTAACTTGCCCAGACATGCCATGATGACGTCACAGCTGACGTCACAGGATGTCCGGAACTGGTGGTCATAGCTGCGATGCTTTGCAACCTGCTTTGTGCTCCATCGCCCGGCGATGGTCAGCGGCCTTTCCGGGCCACTTTCTTCAAGATGGCGTCGTTGATCTTCAACTAAACTCCTTCTCTCCACTCTCTCTCTATCTATTTTTTTATTTTTTATGACCACGTTTATCCGGAAACGCACAGGGTGGTCTGGACACTAGTTAGACGCTCCCCAATTAGTGTGATGACTCATTGGATGATGCTGATTAATGTGGGGGGTCCCAATTAGCTCTAATTGCTAATTAATGGCGTCCAGAAGCCTTGTAGCGTTTCCGGATAAACGTGGTCAGTACTTACTACTGTCAATGGCCTCACCGTTTATAAAATACTGCGTTCTGATTGCTTTTTCTTGCGTGTAACTGGAACGTGAACACACTTTTTAGGATTCATAGTCATCATCCAGTCATTACACCACTGCTGGACACGATCTATGTCGTTTTGTAATTGGACATTATCGTTTAAATGATCAATCCGACGGCACAAAACACAGTCATCCGCGAACAAGCGGACACAGGAAAAAATATCACTCACAATGTCATTAATATAAACTAAAAACAAAAGCGGGCCCAGGACGGATCCCTGCGGAACGCCAGATGTCACATTTACATAGGAAGAACTTTTGCTATTCAATACAACGCACTGGGAACGATCGAATAGGTACACTCTTAAAAATGAGGTGGTGGTGGTGGTGATGGCGAAAGGGCTTAAAAATGAACTTCACCGCATAGCACGCTCCTAGCCAACCATTATCACGAATGATATCGTTACCTGCCCTCATTTGTTGAAATCGGGAGGCGTACGCCTTTTCTGTGACAATTATGAACAGCATAAGTGTCACAGAAAAGGCGTACGCCTCCCGTTTTCAACAAATCAGGGCAGATAACGATATCATTCGAGATAATGGTTGGCTAGGAGCGTGCTATGCGGTGAAGTTCATTTTTAAGAGTGTTGTTCTCAATCCATTTATGTTTCATCTATGTTTAGCATATTAAGTTTATACAACAAATGCGGGTAAGATACGGTGTCGAATGCTTTCGGAAAATCTAAAAAAAATACAATCTACTTGTCCTCCACTATCCACTTCTTTTGCAATATCATGATAGAATTCAATAAGTTGTGTGACGTAAGATAAGCCCTTACGATATCCATGTTGTTGTCTGGTCAGTAAATTATTCTCCGTCAGGTGCTCCATTATCGCTTTGTACAGAACGTGCTCGATAATTTTGCATGACACAGCCGTTAATGAAATTGGCCGGTAATTTGTGGCTTCCTTCCGGGAACCTCCCTTATGTATAGGAACGACGCACGCCTTCTTCCAGTCATCGGGTAAAATGCTCGTAGAAAGTGATCTTTCATACAACAAGTAAAGGTATAACGATATAGGTCGCGCACAACGACGAAGCACCCTCGGAGATATACCATCCGGACCACATGCTTTCGTTTCATCTATCGTTTCGAGTAGTGCCTCGATTCCAGCTACGCTCAACTGGACCGGTTGCATTAACGGAATGTGACAAGAGGGTAAGTCAAAACGACAAGAAGTCTCCGCTAGAAACACAGAACAGAAGTAGTTATTCAAACACGTAGCTATTTGAACGTCGTCTGTAATGGCGACATCTTCATGAGTAATTTCACTTATTCCAATAGGATCCTTCTTACAACTTTTTATGTACTTCCAAACATGTTTAGGATTTGTTTTCATCTGCTCATCTAACTTATTAAAATATTGTTCCTTCGCTATTTTAATTTTTGACCTAACATTCTCTCGTAACATCGCGTAAA
Source organism: Ornithodoros turicata (assembly GCF_037126465.1). Taxonomy (NCBI): domain Eukaryota; kingdom Metazoa; phylum Arthropoda; class Arachnida; order Ixodida; family Argasidae; genus Ornithodoros; species Ornithodoros turicata. The sequence continues at coordinate 451,891 of NW_026999391.1, forward strand.
CTTTGGAGATCTTCATTTCGTCCAGTTTTTTTGAAAACAAGATAGGCCTTTCTTCTTCGCTTAACAATATTTAATACGTCTTTATTACCCCAAGGCTTCTTGCGTTTACTGAGTTTGGATGAATCCACATTTGGTATATGCTGGTTTACTAGTGCTAGTAGTTTTCTCTTAAATAACTGTTATAGCTCGTGAATGTTATATTCTTCGGACAAGCACTCAAACACAGGCAGGTAGTCAAAAAAGTTTTTCTGGTATACTCCCGTAGTCCCCGTTATAAAAAAAGTAGACCCCCCCCTCCTGTAGCAAGCATCATATATCTAAATTACTACAAAAAGGCGAACGCCCCCACGCTCTTCGAATCAGAAGCGGCAACCCTATAATTCGTCGCAATGCTATGCGATTGACGTTCTGCTCTTAGAAAGTTCAGAAGATGGGATGATTCTGCTTGATGGAAGAGGATTTGTTGCGATAAATCAAGAGTTCGCTGAAAAGCGGCTAATACATGTACGATCGACCAGTCGCATTGGCCGTTGGAAATCAACCATATAATCTCGATGGAGTGGTGATTTATTTGTCAGATACCAGGCCTCTGTCTCCTCTACGCACTCTACTCGATGAATCGTGAAACATGGTTACGCCTGTTTGAAGAAGGTGTTGAGTGGCTTCGAAAACAGGCGTGTCTGGAGCATGCTGCGCACACGAACACATCACGAACGTATCAGGAACGCCAGCAGTTAATATCTCAATTTCTGTCCTGGGGCCCTATTCTTGTCAAAGTAATTGACCTCGATTACTTTGCGTCATTGCCTCTCATTGGTCGTTACGTCAAGGAGGCGTGACCACCAAGACGTGATGACCAATGACAGGCAAGACACAAAGTAAACGAGGTCGATTACTTTGACGAGAATAGGGCCTTGGACAGCGTTACAGCAGAATGCCTTTCGCATTCTCTCAATAACGACGGTCTCGAAATGCGTTCGTTTGCATTCGTTACCTTTGTGGTGATGTTGCAAGTTATTCTCTCGCAAGAGCCATGGGAGAAGTTCACTACATCTGTCAGTTTCATCGACTACATGAACAATCATTTCGGCGGCCGCAGCCTCGGGATCTTAATGACTCCCAAATGCGCAGCTCAGCACAACTGGGTCTTCTCCACCAGCTCCGGTGGCGCAGCGGTAACGCGTGCGCTTGGAGACTGGGAGGTCCGCGGTTCGAATCCGCGGGCCGGCTGTGCCGTCTGGGGTTTTTCCTGGGTTTCCCTCAGATGTGTAATAGGCGTATGCCGGCACAGTTCCCCTGAAGTCGGCCCATGGACGCAGCTATCCTCCCCACGAGCGGATTCCGCTCGGTCTTCCACTTCACCCTTTCCTCCTGTCCACCATCTTTCCCTTCCCGAGAAACATGCCGCCTAATCAGGCAGGCAGACCTCTCGGGTTCCTCCCAACGACACTCCTCGGGTCTTCTCCCGTCTCACGCAATCCCTTCGTCACCAGATCGTCATCACTGTCCAGGACCACTTCAAGAGTGACTATTTCCGGTACAAGGTTTCGCGAGCACTAAAAGTGGTTTGTAGTTCAGACGATTTCAGGAGGCTACAAATGAAGGGTTTCAGATCGAAAGGGCCACACACGCCGTCAATTACTCTGTACGCGGACAACGTCGTATCGAGCGGATATTTTCACACTCCCATCTTCATAGGAACATTTTCGCACATATTTCTAATCCCCTGTCTAACCCCTGTCCGTCCGCGTCGTTGTTGCGTTGTTCATCATGGAGAAAGAAATGCTGGATTCGAAGAATTGGTTCCTTGAGCCCGTGAGGGAAGAAGCTAACCGTGCTGAGGTGAAATGTGTTAGTGTAAGAGTGTTAATGTCTGTCTCGACGGCTAGAAAGGATTCCTTGAAGTGTGGTTATATCAGCCATCAGTATACGCTATATCCTTTATACGCAATGCTACTCATATATACGCTACGATATCAGCTGGTATATCAGCCACGGAGTGTTCCTCTGTATCGCCCAGGAACTTGAGGTACGTGTGCGAGCTGGAGGGACGTCCTGTCTAGGCCATAATAAGCTCTAGAAAGCCTAATTTGGTTATACAGGGTATTTGCTCTAACGTGTGCAGAAACTTAATTTAAGGCGAGCGAGAAAAGAGAAATGACCGCTAGTTTTCAGCTACCTGACTAAGAAACAGGTGCTACCAGTGAAGCAGTACCTTTTTCTTACTCAAGTACACTCTTAAAAATGAACTTCACCGCATAGCACGCTCCTAGCCAACCATTATCTCGAATGATATCGTTATCTGCCCTGATTTGTTGAAAACGGGGGGCGTACGCCATTTCTGTGACACTTATGCTGTTCATAATTGTCACAGAAAAGGCGTACGCCCCCTGTTTTCAACAAATCAGGGTAGATAACGATATCATTCGAGATAATGGTTGGCTAGGAGCGTGCTATGCGGTGAAGTTCATTTTTAAGAGTGTAGCGAAAAGCACCGCTTGCTTTTATACTATCGCCCCCTTGAAAGACAATTTCTCGACGCGTTAGTGCAAACACCCTGTATAGTAAAACCTCATTAAACAAAGGCAACACGACTGGGGGGAATGTTCAACAAAAGCGGAAATATCACAAAACCAATGACAGTAGCCTAAGACATGCACGGAAGCAACGCTGGAGCCATGAGAAATATGCAATACCCTGGGAAGTGGTGCCAGTGTGGCATAATGGGAAGCTCACGTGACAAGCAATGAAGAGGAGTTGGTTGGAATCCTGCCGCTATCTGGATCTCCCGAAGACTGCCATATTTCAATCACGAAAACAGCTGCTTTCTTGTGGTGCACGTAATGTGCGATAAGATAAGGCTTTATTAGGCAGTTTCAGAAGAGGACACCGCATTGGACTATGAAGGAAGTCGTCACAGCGCAGTGCTTTACGCAATGCGCAGCGACGATTCCTTCTTGCTTGGGGAGTGTCTGGGAACCATTACCGTACCGTCACCTATGTACTTTCGAACGATGGCGCAAAGAAGGAAGCACGTCAGGTGACCAGTTCAACCTCTCCGTATTATTTTTAGTCCGTCCAACTCCAACTCCAAGAAAGCACGTGGTGTCAATGACGTGTCGAATCTACGTGGCTTCTCGTTAAAAAAATACACCGACGTCCCTAAACGGCAGCCAATGCGAACATTGTGCGCTATACGTTTTAGTGTCCTCATGATGTGCTAAACATTACTCATATTTCATTGCAATCGGAAACTCTGATCAGAAGACCGAGGTCACCGTGCTTTCTACAGCGACGACTGTTACCATATACAATCGTTTTTTAGTTGACTATATCATTCGGCCTAACTCTACGTCGGCTGAACAGTGTTGCGGGAACGAAGAGCGGTTGCACAATTTACGTCGTCAATGACGTAGTGGTATTCTGACTCTTGTCGCCGATGATACTGCTCCAAACATGGAGGAAGGAAACACAGGAGCGGCTGTTTCGAACAGATTTCCATGGGACCGCTTTGGAGGTCGCTCCTTTCGAAACCGCCATTACTTCCTGTCCACCACGTGATCCTCTGTAACGTTTCGGTTTAGCAACGCTTTGAAGCTCGAGCTGCTTTCCGTGCTTTTCCAAAGTCATTTACTCACTTTGAGCACTATTGCGGAAGCAACGTTTTGGTAACGTGTTCTTACCGCGGTGGCGGCTGTCGTTCAACAGAAAGCAGCTCTGTCACGGGAATGACGTTTCATTCGTAAGTACGTACTTGATCGGTTGTTTCGTACTCCTGTCTGTGAGAGAGTCATCTTGAATCCTTTGTTTGCAAGCTGGTGCTGTGCTACAGTTGCAGATTCAACTGCTTTCCTTCATGGTTGTACAAATTTGCATAGATTGAGAAGTTACACGTCAAAAAGAACTCGTTACAAGTTAAGTTACCGCGTGCAAAATGTAACTAAGTTAATAAGGAAGTTCTTCAGCATGAAATCTAACTCGCAGTTACTGAGTTACTTAAAAGAAAGAACGAGTTACTTCCAAGTTACTTCGGACACAAAATAGCATTACGCAGGTGCAGCGCACGTGAGTTGAGTTGAGTTGCCTGCGGAGGAGTGCAACACGCTTAGATTGTTTTCCTTTATGCCCAATAATAGACCTCTCCCTGTTTGTAAATAAATGACGTCATAGTGTTCGACAGCGCCAAAATTTGGTAGAACTGAACTACGCTCGAAGTTAGAGGTGAACAAGGTCGCGCCCAAAAGCCACGGTCTGGAGGGGACTACGACATGATCCCTTCAATGGACGCGACCCTCGGTCCTACTTTTATTTCAATGGGAGACAGCGAACAAGTGTCCGTTCGTGGAACCCAGCCGTCGTTCCGCTTTGTTTCGCTTTCAGTCTGTCTACCAATGTCATGATGACGTTTCTCTGGTAGAGGTCTATTCGAACGCTTTGCATCTTACCCCCTGTGGGCGCTCAATGGTTCAGCTTCATTTCGATGGCAGCGGTTCTTACTTCCTGAATAAAATACTGTCACTCATTGAATATCACGTTTTAGAGCGAAATATGCCATGAAGGAACCGGAGAGAAAGCAAGAAAATGTGTGGACGTCAGTGAAAAGCGAGTTAAAAGTAACTAGGAACTTAACTTAAGTTACTTGGGCAAAGTTATCAAAAAAAGGAACGAGTTCCTGTGAAAGTTACCACGGCGCAAAAGTACCGAGTTAAGTTACAAGTTACCAAAAAAAAGGAACTTAGTTACAGTAACGAGTTACTTGTAACGAGTTACCTCGAACTCTGCAAATTTGATTACTGGCATGCTTTACCACTTCAGCAACAAACACAAAGCGTGGCCACGCCCAAACGTCGCTGCCACGTCGCTGCCACCCGAACGTCGCTGCCACGAATGAGGTTTGTAGTCCTGCATGCTTGTCCTGCAGATCCTGACCGGTCTTGTAACAGAAGGGTAAACCAAGAGTAAACCTCCGAACATACACAAATAAAACTGGACGCGCGGCGTCCATCACAATGCTGATATCTGAGCTGCATTCATGACTCCCGTCGTCTGGTTAGGGAGCCGGCCTGCGCATGCTCTTGAGGTCAGGTGAGCGATCACATGGTAGACAGGAGCATCCCAGAATGCAATGCGAAGCTGGCACGCTGGTCCCCATGGCAAACACTTGGAAGGGCCGCACCTGTGTTTCCTTCCTCCATGGCTCCAAAGGATTGGCCATGGCGCGTTTCTACCCTGTCCAAGAAGAGGGCGGAATTCTGAAAAGTTTTAGTATCGTTCGGGTTCGCAACGCGTGGAACTGGTTACAACTCTAGTCAAGCCAATTATCGTTAAAGTCTGCGTAATGATCGGCTTTTGAGTGTATTCTCGCAAACAACAACAGGTTTCATCAAGAGTTTCATCGGCGAGCGACGATACTCTACCCCATTGCTGACTGTATTGTCCTATACGGTGGCTAGAAGCTCTAAAAGTGGTTTCAGGGCACAGCGTTGGTGGACCGGATTTGGCCACGGTCCAAGTCATTTTGACAAACTGGAAGGCGAGAGCCTATACTTTAAAAGCGATAAAACCCCCGTGCCGGGGAACAAGTGAACAGACGACACAACACACAGGCACAGAACTGTGCCTGTGTGTTGTGTCGTCTGTTGACTTGTTCCCCGGCACGGGGGTTTTATCGCTTTTAAAGTATGCTGTACCGAACAGCCCAATTTTTAACCATTTTCGAGAGCCTATAACTGATTTAGAGACACTGAAAGCGTGGATTCGTACGGTTGCTAGTGCGGACAATGGAGAAGATGTGCTCGAGATGTGTTATAGTAATAGTATAGTAATACTGTTTAAAGCTGTCTTTGTTACTGTCCTCTTCACCATAAACGGTCATTTTCGCCACTGTCGATCAGTAGGTGCAATAATATCTTTTCGATGGAAGCCTTTCTGAATATGTAGGCCCATATTCAACCATGTGAATCCACTTGACGCAAAAGTCATCCAGAGCAACCCAAGAGTCTATGCGGGTACACTCTGGCGGGCTCAGGTGTCTGTCCCGAACATTCCCAGTACTTTTTGTACTTTTTGTACTTTAAGTATACTATATACTTAAAATTCGGTGCCTTGTGCTGCACTTCAAGTATCACAGACGCCCATGTACTCTGTACCTTGCTTTAAGTGCAATGTTAGAGACTTTGGAGACCCACCACTGCAGATACGGCTGTGTTTTCATGCACGGCCAGAGTACTGCCCAATAATACTTTCAGAGCCATGGTGGCAGACGTGTGGAAGCACACACTAAAAACAGAACTTCACCGCATAGCACGCTGTGCGCCACCCATTGCGAAGAACGATAGGGTAGGTACATTCACGTATTAAACTAAACCAAAAGTGTCAACAATACATTTCAATTCATTATTTACATGACTACCAACTCCTGCAAGACACAAAGAACCCTGCCAGCACAAGTCAGGCAAATTAAAATCACCTGCTAGCATGATAGTACTATTAGGAAGCCCGGATATAATATCAAAGAGCGAGTGCAATAGTCCAGCATCCGATCCAGGCGGGTGATAGAAAACGCCCAGTGCATGTGAGCAACTAGCAAAACTAACTGTACACCAAACAGTTTCTACGGTGTTACAACCAACATCGAGCTCTGATTACCTTAAGGATGCGTGAACTAAAATAAAAAACCTCCGCCTCGGCTGGTCCTGTCTTCAGGAAACACCTCCTCGTTTTGAATACATGAATTTAACCATGATTCTGTTCCAAATACTATGTCAGCTTTTACGGACTCCATCAGACCTGCCAGGTCTTCAACTTTATTTACAACGCTCCTGCAGTTTATTATAGTGCAACTATTTCACGGGGCAGAGGAATTGTTTTGGTTCGTCGTCGTCACTCTGTTTTCGAACTGGGAACAACTTCGCCTTTTTCTTTATCCCACGCAAAAGTTTTTCCGTCAACGACCAGCCTATCGTGTCTAAGATTTACACGGCTATCGTCCCGGGCTCTCACTGCTTTCCCATATTCCCAAAGTTTCTTTCTAGTGCGTCGCGTTCCAATGGAATAATCCTGGTCGACGCTGTATGCCATTCCCTTGACGTTTCTTGCTTTAGACATAACTTCCTGTTTTTCCTTGTAAGAGGCAAAGTTCACAACGACCGGTCGCTTAAATTGTTTTCATAACGACCGACTCTATGCGCTCTCTCGATGGTTTTTAAATCTCTCCCCAAGTCTGATTTACAAGTCTCTTTTATTGGTGATTCACTCTGATCCCATGCTTCGGAGCTGTTCTCTTCAATGCCATAAAAAAAACTAGATTCTGTCTTCTACTTCTATCTTCAAGGTCAACATTTTTATACTGTAGTTCCTTAACTTGGTGATGAAGCTTTCCAAGATCGTTTGCCTGATGCGCAACCACTTTCTTCAATGTTTCAATCTGCTCTTCTGCTCTACTCAGCTTACTGCTAATGGCCGTTAACATCGTTTCATGCGCCGCTATCTTAGAATCGATATTATCTAATTTAGCCCTAATACGTGTGTGAGCACACTACAATAGCCGCGGTTACATGAACCCGACTAAAACGGTTCGAGTTGACATACCATACTTCCTCACAAGACTCGTCCTTACGCTCTCAGAACAGACCTTCACAGCATAGTTCGTTGTGCGCCAACCACTGCAACAATGATATGGTTATCGCTTCTGATTTGAAGAGAGAGAGAGGGGCGTACGCCTTGACTGTAGTTGTGAGGACATCCACTTCTGTGTGGCCAACAACGACTAGCCGATCCTACCATTACCCCCCCTCCTGTAGCAAGCATCATATATCTAAAAATTACTACAAAAAGGCGAACACCCCCACGCTCTTCGAATCAGAAGCGATAACCCTATAATTCGTCGCAATGCTATGCGATTGATGTTCTGTTCTTAGAAAGTTCAGAAGATTGGATGATTCTGCTTGATGGAAGAGGATTTGCTGCGATAAATCAAGAGTCTAACGGCCAGTCGCATTGGCCGTTAGAAATCAACCATATAATCTCGATGGAGCGGTGATTTATTTGTCAGATACCAGGCCTCTGTCTCCTCTACGACAGCACTCTTCTCGATGAATCGTGAAACATGGTTACGCCTGTTTGAAGAAGGTGTTGAGTGGCTTCGAAAACAGGCGTGTCTAGAGCATGCTGCGCACACGATCACATCACGAACGTATCAGGAACGCCAGCCGTTATAATCTCAATTTCTGTCCTGGGGCCCTATTCCTGTCAAAGTAATCGACCTCGATGACTTTGCGTCATTGCCTCTCATTGGTCGTTACGTGAAGGAGGCGTGCCCACCAAGGCGTGATGACCAATGACAGGCAAGACACAAAGTAAACAAGGTCGATTACTTTGACGAGAATAGGGCCTTGGACAGCGTTACAGCAGAATGCCTTTCACATTCTCTCAATAACGACGGTCTCGAAATGCGTTCGTTTGCATTCGTTACCTTTGTGGTGATGTTGCAAGTTATTCTCTCGCAAGAGCCATGGGAGAAGTTCACTACATCTGTCAGTTTCATCGACTACATGAACAAGCATTTCGGCGGCCGCAGCCTCGGTATCTTAATGACTCCCAAATGCGCAGCTCAGCACAGCTGGGTCTTCTCCCGTCTCACGCAATCCCTTCGTCACCAGATCGTCATCACTGTCCAGGACCACTTCAAGAATGACTATTTCCGGTACAAGGTTTCGCGAGCACTAAAAGTGGTTTGTAGCTTAGACGATTTCAGGAGGCTACAAATGAAGGGTTTCGAATCGACTGGGTCACGCACGCCGTCAATTACTCTGTACGCGGACAACGTCGCATCGAGTGCATATTTTCACACTCCCATCTTCCTAGGAACATTTTCGCACATATTTCTAATCAATAGTACAGCGTTCCTAGCACCAGATTTTACTCCGGATTGGTTTTTTATGTATGGTTTGTCACACCTGCCGAAGGCTGAATTTGCGAAGAAACATACTGAGCCTACCTCAGTAGAAATCAGTGGAAGGACACTTCGAGTGGACTGCGTCCATGGCCCTGTATGCGGATACACAAACCCTATTACTTTCTTTGAACACCTCCGTCACAACAACTGCAGCATCGATCAACATGCAACCCTCCCAGAGACAAGACTGAATCCAGAAAACTTCACCGCGTCACATATAGCGGATGTGTTGCAGTTCTATAATTTTCTGTTAAATGCAGCGGACGTATTACTGGACCCGTACGACAAATATTACCGGACATTTAGCACCAATACCGCGTACTGGGGACCCACTCATTTCGTACTCTTCGGAAAGGCTCGGAAGCCACAGGCAAAAGAAGTGGTCATTCTCTTGCCATTTAGCTACAGCGTCTGGATGTGCGTATTTTGTGCGGTGCTGTTTTGTTCTACCATGACATTCCTGGTCTTTAAAACAGCCACTGGAAGATCACCCACCTTTTACAGATTGTCGGCCTTCTACACAACGTCACTTTTTTCGACGGCCAGTCCGGGGCTGCTGGCATCTGATCATCAGAGATTGACTTCTATTCGAATTATCCTTGTGTCGTGGCTGTTCTTTGTGCTGACGCTGTCCACTGTCTACAAGGGATCTCTAACGTCTCTACTCCGAAGTGTCCCACTAGAAGATGGAATTTATGACATGGCATCACTGTTACGACACAACAGTAACAGGAGGGTGTGTTTATGCATTTACCGCACACCCCATATCTGGCGAAGGATGCTTTTCACAGGCGTGGATCTTGCCTTCACACCACGATGCGACTGCTATTATGTCCCTCTTGGAGGACCTCTAGTTTATATAGCAAACGTTGAGGACTTGAACGAGTGCATAGAGGTTCTCCCAAATGATACTTTCGGCTTTCAAGAGATCATTGACGGTGAGAAGCCTTCTGGACCTATCGTACACTTCGGGTCACCTTACAGGGAAGCCCTCAAGAAATTGATAACCCAAGGATTCGAGGCAGGACTGTACGAGAGGGCAAGGTCCTTGGACGACTTCAAGAGCTCTTATAAAAGAAACAGCGAAACAACTAATCAAGATGATCAGGGGGTCACTCCCTTCACAGTGGCTGATTTGAGGCCCGCTTTCGTCGTACTCATTGGTGGATTACTCGTCAGTTTCCTAGCATACCTCGGTGAGAGACTGGTAACTTGGCTTGCAAAGCACCAGAGCCTATGGAGAAAGAAGTGCGAGGAAATGAAGGGCGTGTTGGATGAATAACCCCTGTCCGTCCGCGTCGTTCTGGCGTTCTTCATCATGGAGAAAGAAATGCAGGATTCGAGGAATTGGTTCCTTGAGCCCGTGAGGGAAGAAGCTAACCGTGCTGAGGTGAAATGTGTTAGTGTATGAGTGTTAATGTCTGTCTCGTCGCCTTGAAAGGATTCCTTGAAGTGTGGTTATATCAGCCATCAGTATACGCTATATCTTATATGCGCTATGCTACTCATATATACGCTGCGGTATCAGCTAGTATATCAGCCACGGAGCGTTCCTCTGTGTCGCCCAGGAACCTGAGGTACGTGTTTGCGAGCTGGAGGGACGTCCTGTCTAGGCCATAATAAGCTCTAGAAAGCCTAATTTGGTTATACAGGGTATTTGCTCTAACGTGTGCAGAAACTTTATTTAAGGCGAGCGATAAAAGAGAAACGACCGCTACTTTTCAGCTACCTGACTAAGAAACAGGTGCTACCAGTGAAGCAGTACCTTTTTCTTACTCAAGTAGCGAAAAGCACCGCTTGCTTTTATACTATCGCCCCCTTTAAAGACAATTTCTCGACGCGTTAGTGCAAACACCCTGTATAGTAAAGCCTCATTAAACAAAGGCAATACGACTGGGGGGAATGTTCAACAAAAGCGCAAATATCACAAAACCAATGACAGTAGCCTAGAACGTGCACGGAAGCAACGCTGGAGCCTCGAGAAGTATGCGAGACCCTGGGAAGTGGTGCCAGTGTGGCGTAATGGGAAGCTCACGTGACAAGCAATGAAGAGGAGTTGGTTGGAATCCTGCCGCTATCTGGATCTCCCGACGACTGCCATATTTCAATCACGAAAACAGCTGCTTTCTTGTGGTGCATGTAATGTGCGATAAGATAAGGTTTTATTAGGCAGTTTCAGAAGAGGACACCGCATTGGACTATCAAGGAAGTCGTCACAGCGCAGTGCTTTACGCAATGCGCAGTGACGATTCCTTCTTGCTTGGGGAGTGTCTGGGAACCATTACCGTACCGTCACCTATGTACTTTCGAACGATGGCGCAAAGAAGAAAGCACGTCAGGTGACAAGTTCAACCTCTCCGTATTATTTTTAGTCCGTCCAACTCCAACTCCAAGAAAGCACGTGGTGTCAATGACGTGTCGAATCTACGTGGCTTCCCGTTAAAAAAAATACACCGACGTCGCTAAACGGCAGCCAATGCGAACATTGTGCGCTATACGTTTTTAGTGTCCTTATGATGTGCTAAACATTACTCATATTTCATTGCTATCGGAAACTCTGGTCAGAAGACCGAGGTCACCGTGCTTTCTACAGCGACGACTGTTACCATATACAATAGTTTTTTAGTTGACTATATCATTCGGCCTAGCTCTACGTCGGCTGAACAGTGTTGCGGGAACGAAGAGCGGTTGCACAATTTACGTCGTCAATGACGTAGTGGTATTCTGATTCTTGTCGCCGATGATACTGCTCCAAACATGGAGGAAGGAAACACAGGAGCGGCCGTTTCGAACAGATTTCCATGGGACCCCTCTGGAGGTCGCTCCTTTCAAAACCGCCATTACTTCCTGTCCACCACGTGATCCTCTGTAACGTTTCGGTTTAGCAACGCTTTGAAGCTCGAGCTGCTTTCCGTGCTTTTCCAAAGTCATTTACTCTTAAAATGTGAGCACCATTGCGGAAGCAACGTTTTGGTAACGTGTTCTTACCGCGGTGGCGGCTGTCGTTCAACAGAAAGCAGCTCTGTCACGGGAATGACGTTTCATTCGTAAGTACGTACTTGATCGGTTGTTTCGTACTCCTGTCTGTGAGAGAGTCATCTTGAATCCTTTGTTTGCAAGCTGGTGCTGTGCTACAGTTGCAGATTCAACTGATTTCTTTCATGATTGTACAAATTTCATTACTGGCATGCTTTACCACTTCAGCAACAAACACAAAACGTGGCCACGCCGTCACCCAAACGTCGCTGCCACGAATGAGGTTTGTAGTCCTGCATGCTTGTCCTGCAGATCCTGACCGGTCTTGTGACACAAGGGTAAACCAAGAGTAAACCTCCGAACATACACAAATAAAACTGGACGCGCGGCGTCCATCACAATGCAGATATCTGAGCTGCATTCATGACTCCCGTCGTCTGGTTAGGGAGCCGGCCTGCGCATGCTCTTGAGGTCAGGTGAGCGATCACATGGTAGACAGGAGCATCCCAGAATGCAATGCGAAGCTGGCACGCTGGTCCCCATGGCAAACACTTGGAAGGGCCGCTCCTGTGTTTCCTTCCTCCATGTCTCCAAAGGATTGACCATGGCGCGTTTCTACCCTGTCCCGGAAGAGGCCGGAATTCTCAAAAGTTTTTGTGTCGTTCGGGTTCGCAACGCGTGGAATTGGTTACAACTCTAGTCAAGCCAATTATCGTTAAACTCTACGTAATGATCGGCTTTTGAGTGTATTCTCGCAAACAACAAGAACAAGTTTCATCAAGAGTTTCATCGGCGAGCGACGATACTCTACCCCATTGCTGACTGTATTGTCCTATACGGTGGCTAGAAGCTCTAAAAGTGGTTTCAGGGCACAGCGTTGGTGGACCGGATTTCGCCACGGCCCAAGTCATTTTGACAAACTGGAAGGCGATAGCCTATAACTGATTTAGAGACACTGAAAGCGTGGATTCGTACGGTTGCTACTGCGGACAATGGAGAAGATGTGCTCGAGATGTGTTATAGTAATAGTATAGTAATACTGTTTAAAGCTGTCTTTGTTACTGTCCTCTTCACCATAAACGGTCATTTTCGCCACTATCGATCAGTAGGTGCAATAATATCTTTTCGATGGAAGCCTTTCTGAATATGTAGGCCCATACTCGACCACGTGAATCCACTTGACGCAAAAGTCATCCAGAGCAACCCAAGAGTCTATGCGGGTACACTCTGGCGGGCTCAGGTGTCTGTCCCGAACATCGTTTGCAATTGTTGTTGAGTGTAACTGTTTTGCGTAACCTATTGAGTGTCTTCGGTGTTGTTTGTAGTCACTCTATTTGGCTGATGGATTTTGCAGCACCCTGTAGGCCTATAGGCAAATAAATAACCAAGAAACTACGTGACAGCGTCTATTTACCATTACTTCGGTTCGGAGCTATTGCTTTGAAACACTGTAAAGCAGCATAAAGCTTTTAATATAAGAAAATTTATCTGTTCGATATCGTGAGCGCTCCTTACTCTAACGTCCCAATTTTCGTCCTAACTGCGGTTATAATTTTTTTAGAAAATTTAAATTGAAGACGTCAGGCAACACTGTGTCGCAGTCACCACCAACTGCGTGTCGGTCGTTAACTACAGCGCAAAAACTACGTTGGATCCGCGCAACACTGAGTCTAAAACAAACGAAGTCGACTACGCAGTCATCATGAGCAGCACAAGATAGTCTGCACATATGACACCGTTGCTTGACAGCTTACGGATTATTTCCCACCAGACGTCGCCCCGAGACATTTTACCGCGATTTTACTCGCAAATTAAACCTACTTAGCGTTCCCTGTCACATGTACCTCGAATAGCTCGGTGTACAAGCAAGATGTTAAAGCAAGCAGTGCGACTCCGCCACAAAATCGTCACACAAGGGTGGCTGTATACAGGGTGTCCCAGAAAACGTGTCATTGAATTATAATAAAAAAACTACACCACCTAGAGTCCTGCGGTCAATAGCGTTTGTTCTTACTGGGTTTTTGCCACCTCCTCCTGTGAATGTCGAGCAACGTAAGTTTAATTATGTAAATTTTTGCGAGCTTAAGTCGGAAAATTGCCTAGTAAAGGTCACTTTTTTACCCCACCAATGTGAAGAGCGTGTCTAATTTAGTCAAATTAATGATAATTGACAGGGATATTCAGGAGCTATCCCATTGGAAAAAATAGCCGAACATCATGCTCTACGGAGGTCGCACAGAATAGCGCACGATGAATTTTTCTGCGCAATCTTTGTCAGTCAGACGAAAGGAGGTTGGAAACCCAGTCCTTTCCGACATCGCACAAAGAGATAAAACAGGCACGGCTTATCACGTCCGGCTTTCGCTGGAATAATTAATGCTTTCCGTCTCCCAATTTTAGGAACTGTTACTTTTTCTACTATCACTGTGTGGGCTGGCTTCGGAACCTCCTTTCGTCGCACTGAGAGCGATTGCGCTCAAAAAGTCATCGCGCGCCATGGTCCGGTGCTCCGAAAAGCATGATATTCGGCTATTTTTTCCGATGGGATAGCTCGTGAATATCACTGTGAATTATCATGAATTTGGGTGAAATCGGTACGCTCTTCATATTGGTGGGGTAAAAAAGTGACCTTTACTTGGCAAATTTCCGAGTTCAATTCGCAAATATTTACATAATTAATCTTGGAGTACATGACATTCACATTAGGAGGTGACAAAAGCTAATAAGAACAAATGCTGCTGACCGCATGATTATAGGTGGCGTAGTTTTTTTTATTATAATTCAATGACACGTTTTCTGGGACACCCTGTATGTGTAGTCTCTCAGCAGTCAGGAACATGTGTACAAAATATCTCCCTCCAGGAAATTGCGCAGTCAGTCAAGTGGGAGTTCTTCAGCAACCAATAGTACAGAGAGAGAGAGAGAGAGAGAGACAGACAGGCAGACAAAGGCACAGACAGATACACAGACGATGATGAGATGGGGCCGATGCAGGCCAGCAGGCCGGGCGCTGCGTAGGGTAAAAGGGGTGATGGACGTCTGCATGCATCACGCGCTGCAATATCTCGCGTTCCAACTGGTGGACGGGATAGTTCATAAGGAGGTAGTGGAGGTCAGCACGCACATTGCGTTTCGCGTAAACGTCGGACAGAACACGGCCGAGCCGCTGCCTCATAACTGCATGGGGTAAACGGAACGTTCAGCTGCACGAGGTGAAGAAGGGATGCGTAATGTCGCGGAAGGTCAGGTGGAAAGAACACTGAGAGAGACGGGTCTAGGGCTCCAGAATAACATAGTACACCGCTCCTCTTTTTTGTGTATATCTTATTGACCATTTCATCGTAATTACCTTGTTCGTTTTTTGTGTGGCCCTCCATGAATGGTGTCGTCTAAGGTCAGGGGCCTCTGCTTTATATCTCTATTACTTCTTGTTACTTGGCTGCCAAGACGGCTACAATGGAAATCACTGTGCGGAACTCAGTCACTTGATGCGCACAAGCACATGGCTTCATCAAGACGCACTTCCACTTCAGAAGCCATCTCTACAGAAACAATACAATTGACGTGGGGTGGGATGTTCTGTCTGTAACACCGTGACTAAACATTTATCATAAGGTTCGTATTGTAGTAACACGAAAATAATGACGTTAAATGGTTTGGACGGCGACGCCCTGCCGAAAAGAGGAATGAAAATTCACGCATCCAAAACCATATTAATACAAAATAAATGTTTTTTTATTTTACCAATCAATCAATAAGAGAATTCAGCGCGTGCTCAAACATCGGCCACCTGCATTGGTATTCCGCCTCTGCCCGTTTAGCGCGCCCCTTGAAGCTGAAGCTTTTTTTTAAAGATACCGCCACATCCGTCCAGGTTGAATCTGAAACTATAACGCTGTTTTTTTTTCTCGACAGTAACGTCAAAAATTCGACACCAAATACCGTTGTAGTTTCCGTGCAATTTGATGCAATGCATGACAAGAGAAGACATTGAGTTCATGGTGAATTTCTCCTTCTGGACATGAGACAAAAACGTAACACGCCAGGGTGCCAGGCAAAAAATATTTCGGGGAGGGGGGAGGGGGTGTCTATGGGGACTTTACAAGTAGGAGGAGGAGGAGTATTCACTTGTGCTTCTCTTTCAAATGCACAACGAAAGGTACAACTCCGGGGAGGGTGTGAACCCCCTAAACCACCCCCTGGCTAATCCCCTGTCACACGCAAATGTCCAATCAGGGAGCGCGCTCTGGCGACCGGCGCGCGGGCGGATGTCTGCAAGCCGCGAAGACTCTGTGATCATGTCATGAATGTCACTGCTGGACTATCGCCGGACGTGCTAACACCGTGGAAGAATTCATATTCATAAGCCAAAGGCGGCGTATTTATCTACCCTATCGAAAATGTGTCTAAGAGACCTCAAAATTTCCTGAGAGGTCTGAGAGGACCTTTCAAGAAATCTTGAAAGGTCTGGTAGGACCTTTCAGGCAGCACAGAGGGGTCTGAGAGGACCTTTTAGAGAAAATCTGGAAGACGTTGTAGAATCATTCATGTAGCCCTGAGGGGTTTGGGGGGACCTCTCAGACAGCTTTGCGACAGTGCGTCGTGCAACACCTCTCAGAGCATGTTGCTACATGTTTTTGAGGTATGTAAGCGATGTGTCAAATATGCTTTTGTGAGTGACAGGCATTCCTGTTCACTTTACGCTACTACCACTGTTCGCAGACACGCATTATGTGCGCCGATAGGAAGATTACCAACCACGTTAGGTTACCAACGGCGCTTTGTGCCAAACGGTATGTTATATATTTCGATGCCTACATACTGACTTACACTGACATTCTGAAATTGTATTTCCTACAGATGAATCTCGTACGAAGCGACAGGTGGTGAGAACCCAAGATGATGAGAACTCATCTCGCCAGTTGGCGTCTTACGCAAGCAATGGAAACTAGACGGTGCATCGCGAGTCCCCAAGTATACGTAAAACAGACGAACTTGATCACCGAGAAGCAGAGTTCTTCAAGAATATTTTTCATCGCCGCTGTGCGGACATTGCGAATATGTCTCTCATGAGTTCACGCTTTGTGGAATACCACAGAATATTTGTTGATGATGACTTGTATGCCTTCGTTGACATGTAAGTGCTAAATCTAGTTTTTGTTGCTGCTATTTACCGTTTCGTGTAGTTTCTTGCGAGCGATCCTTCAACAAATATTAGATATTCACAATTCTGCAAGACGTTTGAAATAACTGTTAGATAATCTGATAGCAGTGTGCATGCCTTGAGTGTATCTGTACAATCGAAGGAACTCAATATATGTGGAGTTTTGTGACATGCACTTGTCTGTATCTATCTCTGGTGTATCATAGCACTGTATGATTGTACCTCTCCTACGACAGGTGCAGCGTAGACGACGAAATTGAACATTGATGTTCCGATGTCAGATCTGGGCATTAGCTTCTGAGAGGACTTGAGAAGTCCTGTCAATCTGAGAGGTCCACCCAGGTTGAGAGGTCCTCCCAGCCTCAGAGGTCCTCTCAGTCCCATAACATATTGGACCTGAAAGGCCTCTCAGATACATTTTCACTAGGGTAGTACTTTTCACTGAGCGTATATTGTGGAATTGGGATTGCGGTGTGAACACGAAGCAGATGAACTTGGTGACCAATGAAGAAGGAAAACTAAGGAGGGATCGCTGCCGTTTGTTTCCGAATCACGAACGTGTAGCGGAAGTGACGACATATAGTGCGCGTCATGTAGATCAGGTGACCGGAGCCGACAAATCTCCCGTGAGACGTCACTACACCTGGGAGTCCGTGACAAACCCGAAGGGTCACGCGTGAAGCGGCATAATTACGAGATACTACTGACGGACAAATGATGCGATAAATTTCGTAGCAGTGTCGCTGCACGCTGTGAACTTTTAGGAGAAGAAATTACGCTTCAATTAAGGTACGATTAAGATCTTGAGCCAACTGCGGCTAGCTAGTAGGGGATACCCGCTGAAAAATGTCACATATGAGATTGCTCACAAAAAATCATATATGTTTATTGTATGAGCAGCTATGAGCTTTGCTCATAGGGGTGATCTATGAGCAGCTATGAGCTTCGCTCATAGGGCGACATATGAGCAGCTATTAGCTTTGCTGATAGGGGTTAGGTATCAGCACACCTGTGAGCTTTGCTCGTAGATACTATGAGCTCATTGCTCACAGGGCCATATAAGCTAATGACCCCCAGCTGGAGCACAATGACCCAAATGAAATGCAGGGGATGCTAATAAAATGAGAGGATGTGTTTATTAGCTATTAAACGAGGCAAAACTACACATGTCACAAGAATGTTTTTAGAATCCAATGAAGTTACAAGGGACGTTCAATAGAAAACCGGAAAAGTAGTGCTAAAAATCGCAATCAAGGCCGACGTCGTCGTGCCTCGACCGAGCGAGTTCAGTGGCTATGAGTTACCATTTGATGTGTCACCACGCCTCGAATGTACATGGTTAGCTGGAAACATCATTAACTAACTGATATTAATTCTCTAACTTTGTAATTACCATTATTTCAGCAAAGGTCTCAATGTGTCAATGGTGAAGTGTGTCATGAATGTCGTAGGTCCCAACTTTCTGACTTTTACAAACCGTTGTTTTTCGGTGCAAAAATGCAGACTAAAAAAATATCCTGTCACCTGGCTTCGTCCCACGACAAGCGAGCCTGCCATTCATGAAACAACACAAATAGGAAAGGGTACCTTATCTGCTGACAGAGCAGCGGACCTACGGTACTCATGTGCAAAGCAGAGGAAAGACAGCGCTACTGGCAGGCTCGCTTGTTGTGTGGCGAATGCCGATCATGCGGTACTTTGAGAACTCCACGCGTATTTCTTGAAACCAGACAGAAAAAAGGGCCTCGTAAATGTTGGTGTTCGAGGTAGTGGCATTCACTGTCTGCTTTATTTATCGCAATTAAAAAGTTACAAAATTAAATTCAAACTGTAAAATGACAAATATACAGAGACAGTCTAGGCTACTTGTGAGTTGCAAGAGGCAAACCACTGTGGCATCACTCATGATTGTAGTTGTCTCGCGGTGTATACGCCCAATTATTATTAGACAAAGCTTCAATGAAATGTGATTTCTGCATGGTCACTGTATTTTTAATGTGAAAAAATTATCCGTGGAGACAATAAAGCTCCTTCATCTGGTTTCACGCCCAGGGGACTATTCACATGCATAATTTAGTTTTTCTGGCGCTGACAGTTGTTCTGCGAGAAAACGCCACCGTTTGCCAGTTTTAGCACTCTCTGCGATGGCTGTCACAAATGGATATTTTGCACAAAGCCAAAGATTCCCGGGTCATCCAGACAGCATTATGATGACGAATCATTGTTACCGCACAACCTCATTAATGCGCAGCCGCTTAAATTTTCCACTGCCTAACTGCTCAGCTTTCCCTTTCCAAGAAGACAAAGTGCTGCGGGGTCCAAGGCATTGCTCTGCAATGAGTTGGTGTTTACTACAATGAGTTTTGTTGAGTTCTCACAGTTACTTGAAACAGCATCGAGCCATAGCCTCCTATACCACATGCCTGTCCACTGAAGCAAATGCGGCCGTTCACGCAACTGTACTGGGGGCGCCAGTTTCCTATGTCGGAAACACGGACAGTCAGAGCAGTGACAACCTTTGCCTACCCCGCAAGTGTACCCTGCCGTGCGCTCGGTGCATACTTTTGCTCTACCCCAAGCAGCACAATGTACTGAAAGTCGAGTGCAATAGGTGTGGGCGGTATGTGTCTTATCAATGTTCTTTAGTTTCAGGAGTCCGTTCAAGGCCTTCCACCTACCCGTCCACCCCTATTGCACTCGACTTTCAGTACATTTTGCTGCTTGGGAACTGTACATTTGGAACTGTACAGTTCTCTGCGGAGATAAGCGTCCTGGATGGGCGCATGCTGTGTCATCGCTCGATAAGCCAGTAGTTATCAAAAGACGCCGTGCCAGTTAGTGTTGGTACAGTCTCTTTTGGATGTCATGTCATTTCTCCGCCTGTCAGACGCCACCAGTTGTAATCTGCAATCTGTGTGTAGGAAGACGTGTCATGACCAATACTGCTGATATCGCATCGAGGTAGCCATCACCAACCTAGGAAACTAGCGCCACTATCGTGGACGATCGGCGCCTGTGTGTTCCGGGGTCATTGGGCAGGCATGTAGTATATAGGAGGCTATGATCGAGCTTATGTGGGCTCAGGCCAAGCTTCGCAGTGGCATCTTCTTTGACGTATCTGGGGCACATTGTGCCAGTAACACTTCTGTTCACCAACACTGAAAAGCCTCCAACACTGACAACAACTGACCAACACTGACACATTCCAGAGAGCCTTGGACATATCTTTGCAGAACATTGCGTCGGTCTTTGACTTCAAAATCCATGAGAATCTTACACAGGGCACAAAAACATTGCTGCCCAGATGGATCTGGAAGAGAAACATATGTGTGATTTGTCATTTAGAACATATTTGCGGTTTTCGTTTATTGAAATGGGATTGTAGCTGTAGCTAACCTGATGTGCCAATAAATGACTCGAAGCAGAGGCGTTGTATTCGTCAAGTCCAATCCATGAGACTGCAAGCACCTATAAAAATAATAAAGACATGAAACCGAGAGGTACACGCACCAACATAATGTGCGCTGTTTTACTATGTTGCCAACTATGTTCCCTCTGGGAAAATGTTCACTGAACCCATAATTTAATTCAACACAGACAGCACAGATTAGTGACAACTGCACAGGGTAGTGAGAGCAGACAGCGTCAGGTTAGCGGGCACATACAAAAAAGGGGATATTGAACAACAGCACTGTCAGATCTGAAAAGGTAATGGTTTTTGTCTATCCAAAAAAGAGATCGTGGTGGTGGTTGTGGTGATGTTGAAAGGGCTTGCCGTTGTCGGCCTCACGTATGTGGGCAACGTCACGACTGACGCCCTGGGGAAATGTGCGTCCTGGGCCGACTTCTAGGGGAACTGTGCCGAGAGATCGTAGCTCTAGCTGAGCTGGAGCGTCGACCAATGGCTCACAGGACAGGCGTTGTATTCGTCACCTTCTTTCCATAACTCAGAAAGCAATTATAAAAATAATAAAGACATGAAACCAACAGGCACTCGCGTCAACAACGTATCCAAACGATTGAATCTGAACACACACACACAGGTGCAGTCCCACATCTCCATATTGTTCGTCACTCATACGCAACCACATTCTGCAGAGAAAGAAAACGCCATTCAGCTAGCTGTGCTCCACAGCTCTACCGCATGCGATTGTGAACACAAGCAGGCACAACATTAAAAGCGCAGGACAAGAAAGTAAGAAAACTCACCCCTGCTGAAGTCCAGAGAACAAAGGGACGCTACAACAACGTTCGTTGTTACGCTTAATGCCATCGTTCATTGCAGTGGACAGGATGCAGAACTGCCTCGTTGGCCTCAAGATTTCAAGAAAACATACGCGCGACGCTGTGCAAGAAATAAACTTACTAAACCTCGAAACAGTTCTGTAGCCAGCGTGAGCTCAAAACAGACCGGAGGCGGGCGAAGAAGTTTGAACACTGACCCAGTGTTGCCACACGTAAAATAAATTTATCTGTAGATCGGAGTTCCAAAAATCTGTAGATAGAGCTAAAAATGTGTAGCCACTCAAAACTCAGTTTCTTGAACGTTTTTCCTCCAAATCTCGAATGTCTACTTGCGTCTCTAAATTAGTGGAAGAGCAAAGGCTTATTTCGTTCCACCGCTGAAGAAGAATTTATTGCTCTGGTTCACTGGGCATTACGCGTTGGAACTTCCGGTTTGCGATGTCGCGTATTCGAAGTCTGCTACAATTAAAAAAAAGCGTCGCTGCTCGTAGATTTTAATACTTTGACACGTCTATTCACATCAGCTGTAGCGCTCCGACGCAAGTATAACGCATCGCGTGTAGTATAGGAACATATTCTTTCGCTCGCTCCACCATTACAATGGTGAGCGAGGATCAGACCGCAAAAAACAATAAAGCTCAATATATTATTTCCACAGACATAATGAAAGCGTACATGCGTGACGTGAATTATAAACGTTGCGGTTTCACTTCAAAGTCTGTGAGGCGCGGACAACTGGTAACGCGCACACAAACACTCAAGAAAAGTGATTTAGCGCAGAGGCTCGCCAATGGTTCAGTCGCTGTATAGGCGTCCTTCTCCTCTGGCGAGTCCCGCCAGTTTCGTGATCGACGGATCAAATCCTTGTCAACGGCGAAGGCGAAGCAGCTTGACCCAATAGCATGCGTTTTGTGTGCAGGAAGCCAGTAATGGTGATCGCTGAGAGGCTGTTTCTTTGATTCGTTTCCATAAAATTAACTGTGGAAAATATTCTAAAAAATAGACGGTAAGACACTCATTCCCGCATTCTGCTGACGTTTTTCATCGTTGTCGTTTTGTGCACTGATGCGAAACACTGGGTCGACTGACTCACTCGTTGGAGCAAAAAATCATGAGATTTTCAGAAACTTCTGTAGATCTGTAGATTTTGCAAGATGTGGGTAGCTCTCATGATAAATCTGTAGGTGTGGGAAGACTGCACTGACCGTTGCGCCTTCGCCCTGCGCTGCGCCGCTAGCGGCGCCCTCTGTCGGCGCCATTTCCAAACTCGCGCCGACGGCTACGTCGCACTTATATTTTCGTCTGATTGCATCACTCTTGTGCTGTTGTATTTTCTTTTGCCTGCTTCTGACCATCTTTAACATTACTCAGACTAGGTTGTTCATGGGGTCAGTGCAAATAAAAATTGAATTTAACCACGTTGAACCTCACCGTTGCAAGACACACGGTTTGTAGTCGCTCTGTCATGACAGCAGCAAAAACAAACTACTCTGATAATTTTTCGCAGAGCACAGAGGCGACGCTGTGTTATAGCTCCTGTGAAAATGGTTGCATAAATTTGTGAGGCAAGGCCAAACGTCGTCGACATGTGACCTGCTTTTAGACGTCTAACGGAAGACGTCTACTGCGAAATATTTCGGCCATGTCTCGTAGACCACCCTTTTTAGACGTCTAAATAATGTATAGCGTTATGGACGACTTCTAGACGTCTAAATTTATCCGTATCCCTAAAGTCTCAAGATAGCCGACTTTTAGACGTGTACTTGCGCACCATGTGTTACCTGGGATGATATCATTTTCACCTTCCCAGACAACCACGAATCTTCAGAGGATATCCAGAAATGGTCCGAATGTCTAATGTCCTTTGAGCATGTCCACAAGATATCCACAGGATAATCCTTTCGAAAACGTCATATTTGGGACATCCACACGATTAATTTCTGAACAACATCACATGCCGATATCCATAGGAGCTACTTTTTATGATATTTTATATTGAATGACTGGAATATATTTGTCATTATCATGACGATGATTGTGAATGATGATGACAAGAGGTTGTTGGCGCACACACCCCAGGCGAAAATCTGAACTGGTCCCAGAGTGATTCCAGTCGAATCTGGACTGCTTCCAGTTGGATGTTTGGTCGTCACGGGATGGTATGTCCCAGCTGGATTTCCAAGTGGTGGTTGGTTCCACTTTGGTGACATCAATGGCACCATTCTGCTCTCAGATGGTTCTGGAAGTGCCAGCTGGAGCCTCACTAGTACTGTTTTGTTCCCAGAATGGTCAATTAACCGACTTGAGATTCCAAGCTGGGCGGCTTCCCGGCTTCCCCTTTTGAGATTTCATCGTGTCCACACTTGCTCTATATCCTTCTGGTTTTGTTTGACCTATTACTCTGATCTATTTTAGCACGTGCATAATCTCTTTTTATTGCTTTTTATCCAGGTGCACGCTTCTGCGATAAAATATATGTTTAACTTCAATTCGTGCACATATTTTCCTCTAAAGGTGAATATCATCACAAGAAGTACCAGCGAAATGTCAAAGAATACATCTCAACAGCGAAAAAAACTAAATTCAATAATTAGAAGACAGAAAGAGAAAAAAAAACGAAGAAAAGGTAATTGCAGAGGTTGATGCAATGCAGAACCATGAAGGCGCCACGGCGGCTACAAATTCAAGCGGTCAGACGGGAGAGCCGAGAGAGGGAAAGGGGGAGAGGCGAGAAAAGTGACAACCTGACAGTTGGGAATTGGACGCGTTGCAGCACCTTGGTCTTATCTTCGGTTGCTGTAGTAAGGATTGTGTATCTTCTGTGAAGTATTTGCGTGTGTTTTCGTGCGCTTTCTAAGACAGTGCGATGATAGTCCTTCCTGTGCTGATATAGTGCCGATGATAGTCCTTCACATTGTCTGAAGAAATGGACGGTGGAACGCCAGCCGGACTGCACGTAGTGCTTCTGATGTTCGTAGGTATGAGTGATGACCGTGATGTTTTGATTACTATGAATTAGATGTTTCATTTTAAAAACTTAGGAGGAGCTTGAAGAGAAACAGGATAAGAAAAGATTCCAAAAGTATGGTGTAGGGGAAGGGGGCATATGTCGCGACCTGCATGGAAAACAGGAGTGTCATCTTCTTTGAGAAAATACAAGATGTGAGGTGGCCAACAGAACGTAAACCTTCCTGTGGTCCATGAGTGCATCGCACAGTCAGCCAATGCCTTGTCTAGACACAGTGAGTGATCAGACTTATACTACGTAGTACGTACATTTAGAGATATGTATTAAATATTTCTTTCTGCTCAGTGTATTCTTTTAACAGAATAAACAGTATTTACTGGAGCAATGTGTATTTCTACGCATTATTTTCGGTCATGCGTGCAGTGGTCCCAGTTGCTAAGTGGCCAAATCTCGCACCACTTGGCAGAGGGGACCGCTGGATCAATTCCACTGGTTCCACTTCCCGTGGAACCATCGTGAAACTGGTTCCACTTTCAACTGGTCCCAGTCACTAAATGGTCCCACATTCAGAGTGGGACCTGTCCACTTTGAAGTGGTCCCACTCAAGATTTTTGCCCGGGACAATAAAATGTTGTAATGTGCTGTTTATGAAGCATTACACACTAGTTTTGACACACCAGATTAATTGCGGCCCTTTTTATTCCACACATGACCATCGTTTGCTTTACTTGGCAAGATTGGCTGAACTGGCGTGCTGCAGCAACACGGAGCACAGCAGCTGAATTACCACAAAAGAACCAATACAAGTGGTTTATTAGACAGCTGTCACTTTACATGTCGCACGTTTCATACAAAGTACAACTGGTCTAGGTGAAGCCAGCAATCCGCAAAAATAATCAATCAATGGTGAGAATTTCTTTATGCCCATATGATGATTTAAAATTCTTGAACCCGGCAAGTACTTTCAATTACTCGCTCCCGAAACGTTGCCCAAATCACAGCATAGCCACAAGTGCAACTGGGAAAGTACACCAGTTAGGTGTCACATACCTCATTGAGAAACGGGTGTATTGCCCTCCACCAAGATGAAACTTTAGATGAACATTTGTTTTGGCTGCACTGATGAAACGATATTTCTAGGACGGCCATGTCAAAAAGGTTTGTAGAAGGGGTAGTGGGCATAAAAAAGTTATTTGTACTTTTCACATAAATGGCATGATTTAATATCTAAATGACATATGTTGTGCACCTCACCACATAACCGCTGCTGCGTTGCACTCAACTATATATAGCAATTTTTTTTCACTACAACGAAGAACACAGCAGGTGCGAGTGCTGTAGCCACAAGTGTTAAGAAAGTAATTGTCAATATTCGTGTACTTATGTATAACAATAAAAAAATACCATTTTCTTGCAGAAGCAGCCTTTTGTGTCTTATTATCAGATAGCTGAACAGTAAAAGATTTCAGATAGTAATGCACACACCATTTTTACATGGATACGGTATATCCTATGGATGCAATGTAATTAGCTTTGGGTTGGAAAGTTTATTAAACAGGCTGAAATAAATAGAGTATAAATATAGTACTAATATAAATAAATAAAATATTCGATGCTAGAGATTTAAAACATCACATGCACATGATGTCCAGTGGATGTTACTGAATTATTGTAAAGCTATTTTCTGGACGTCCATTACCAGTCTATAAAATATCTAATGAAAGACATTTCAAAACGTGGACATACACGACACACGTTTTCTGGACGTCCAATAACCGGTATTAGGAATATCCATGGAAGGTCCATTAGACAAATCTGAACGTTTACGGATATCATGCAGATATCAAATATCCAGTGTCGAAGATTCTCTGAATGTCTACAGGATGTAAAATGGTTGTATGTGCTGCTCATCAGCTGCTCACACAGCTCACACGGTCAATGTGATTTCACATTCCGCTCGTTGGACATCTCACAGCGCTCATTCGTTTGCTCATAACTGCTCGTAACGCTCACTGCTGTGCACATACCCCCCCGCTACCCTTTTCCTCTTGCTCATTGGCTTGCTCACAGTGCTCGTAACGCTGCTCACAGCGCTCAAAACCGTGCTCACAGCGCTCATAGCCATGCTCACAGTGTTCATTCCTTTTCTCACAGTGCTCATAATTTCTCATATATGGGAGCTTATGACATTTTTCAGCAGGGATAATTGTTTGTCTCAGTTGATTCCCCTCACCCGCACTTCCGCAACCGCACGGAATGACGTCACACTCACTTCTTATTTTTCTTTCCTTCTCGTTGGAGACAATGTTCTGCCCCACGCCCCCACTGGTGTGTCTGACCTACGTCATCATGGTGTTACTGTCGGTGGGGCTTCCTTAGCTGCAGAGGCAGGGCGAAACTTTAAAACTGGCTTATTTAACATGAAAGCTGTTTTCGGAAGATAAATTTAGCCAGGTTCGACGACTTGCACCGGTCGTCTACAGTGTTATCGCAGCATGCAACTGCCGAAACAGAGGGTAACAACATCATCATCCAGTGGATTCCTGGGCATTGTGGTATCAGTGGAAATGAGAAGGCGGACCAGGTTGCTCGAATTGCTCACCATAAAAAACTACTCATAAAATCTACTTCTACTACTACTACTATAAAAAGTACTTGCTTTCCTCCTTACGTTGTCGCCTGTCTAAAACCACGTGGACAAGTGACGTCATGAATCAATCGTTCCTAGACCTACTGCCTCCAATCGAAGATGCCAAGGGCGTTAGAGTACGTCACCCGTCGCCTGCGACTCAACGTCCCGTACGCAGCATTCCTTCATAAGATAGGTGTCGTTGGATCGTCGAACTGTTCAACTTGCGGAACTGTAGAGAACACGGAGAACGTGCTGGTCACCTGCCGACGCTCCGACTCTAGTCGACGAACACTGAAGAACGCCCTTGCGAAACTTGACAACCGACCTTTTAAGAGGGCATACCAGCTCACAATGTATCCTCCCAATGTATTTCCTATGGAACAGTTTTTATGCTTTTTCTCGGTAACCACCGCGCAGATTTTGACGCGGGTGGTTTCATCATAAAGAAGAAGACGAGATGAAGATATTTACGCTACAGGATTTCTCATACATGTCGTATGTATGTTACGGCGATGTCACGAATGCGAAAAAAATACAAAATTTTTCTCTTCCCTCTTTGAACTGGTTTTATTAAACTTCTATAAACATTTCGAAAAAAACTTTCCATTAACTTTCTCTGGAAATATTTCAAGAATTGATAGACACCAAATTTATATGTGTATCACTTTCTGTTTTTATAAAAAAGCATGAAACGTGAGTACCGATAAATACCGTCTCAAAGCCCCGTAAACCGCGTCATTCTGTGTTGCCCTCTAGCCGTAGCACAGGAAAAACCGCGCGGAACATTTTGACCGTATCCATCCGCCGACCACGCGGCGCGCACGCGCACTGTAGTTCTCCCTCTCTCCTCTTTACTTTCATGGACAGCGGACTTAGGGCATGGCCTTGGAGACCAGAACAAAAGCTTACTTAGCTGCTCGTAAAGAGATTATCGTCCTTCAGCATTGTCGGGGGAGGGGGGTTGGACGTTAGGTAGACGAGCCAGCATTGTGTAAGAGACCACCGAGACCAATAAACCTCTTCTTTTTTCGTAGATGAGTAGAAATCCAGTGAACCGGTAGAGATGTAGGAAGGGAGTTGCCTCAGGACAGAAGCCGCTGCCGGCTTCTGTCCTGAGGCAACTCCCTTCCTACTCTTCTTTTTTCGGTGCGCTTATAGAGAAGTGAGATGAGTTTATTAGCCTGACATAAAACGTCAATTTGCTCTATTTTGCCGTTTCGGGTTTGTGCTTATTCTGTCAACTGTCCCATAAGGCTAACGAGAATCTCTCGTATTTACGGTTAGTACAAGGCCGACTTCACAAACATTCCAGTAACGTTCAACAGGACTGCCCTGTAATGTTCGTAATGTTGAAACAGCCAGCAAGCGGATTACACACAGATAAATGTTTCTTAGGATAACGGCACCTAGAACTGCAGCTTTATTTGTTGTTTCTCTTTCTTTCTTTTATTGATCGATTTATTTTTATTTTTATCTTTATTATTTTATTTATTTATTTTCATGAACGCTCCACGTGAACCAATAAGAAAAATCGATCAAGCGACCGCTGCTAATTATTTCCGCCCACGCAATGAGCAACAGTCTTTTCCGGAACCCAAATTCACGTTCACGTAGCAAGGAAAACCAACGACAACCAACGACAGCGACGGGGGAGGGGGATATATTTATTAGACGAAAAGAAAAAAAAACGGGGTAAAGGTCAGCCAAACGGGACGTCGGCTTGCTATTCCAAATAAACATAAATAAATAAATGAATAAATAAAATTAAGAAATAGGAGATAAATGAAACGGACGCGACGGAACAGCACGTTAGTTAGTTGATTATTAGGTTAGTAAAAGTTCGGTGCTTGCATTTCCATGTTCAGGTTAGTCTAAGTGGGCTTTGGCAGTTTCCGCGCAGAAACAGCTAGATAACGTTTAATTACAGTAGTTTACTTTGCAACGGGGACTTCGATCACGTTATTTAGAGATACGGCCAATTTTTCGAGACCGGTTCCCTGGATTTTCCATCTTTCGACAATCCTTGCTAGTTGCACGTTGGTGACCCAAAACCTGTACCCGTCTGTCTTTGCACGGCGAACAAAGGGAGGCCTTCTGATGAAGATAAGGAAAAGCTCCGGGTCATTGGGGATTCTCCGCTGAACTAGTGTCTACGCCTACCCTGTCTATGTCTATTCTACCCTGAACGAAAGGTCTGGTGTAATGTGAAGTACCCTGTGAAAACCAAGGAGTGTCTAAAAATATAGTACTGAAGTTTCCGGGTAAGAATCAGAGCCTTATGAGACGGAAATCGTGCTCCGAGACCTCGTCGCGCGTCAAGTTCCTTTCATTTTATCTTGTCCATTTATACATAAAGATTGAGTTCAAGGAGTTATTCCGAAATCCTAAGATGTTTGGAGAAGGCGTTTGATCGAAGACCGCTTTGTCGCAAGCCGTTCGATCGAATGCCGGTTGATCGACGACGTTTGTTCGAAAGACGTTTTTTCGAAGGGAGTTCGAAGCTCGCAGCGTGTCCTCTTTTTCTGTAACTTTTGATTCGAACATATGGAGCATGAGACAATCAGTGTCCTGTCCTTTATGTTGGTTTCTTGCTTTTTTTTCAGCTAAAGAGGGGAGACCACTGGTCATTTGCAGAAAGGTTTTATTGGTCATTCACGAACAGCACAGCCTTCTGGCTTTTTACTCTCTCCCATCCGAAAGGAAATGAAATTGAATAAAACTGAATTGAATTGAATAGAACAATGCGGAAGCATCCCCCGTAGCTGTAGGACACATACCGAAGAAAGTGTCTTCAAGTTGGGAGCAGCCAATAGTCTGTGCTTCTTCTGGGCACCCTTTTCATTGCTGGGATCCGAAATGGGATAGTGATATGTGCACGAAAGGCACTCGAAGTCTGAATGCTAAGAAGGGAATTTCGCCATAGTATAAAATACAGATATTGTATTAGCAGCCATATAAAACTTTAGTTCAATCTTGTTTAGAGTATGCATCTGCTCCAAACGAAGCAATAAAAAAATCAATCAAACGACCGCTGCCGTTTCGATCAAACGGTGTTCGATCAAATGACTTTCGACCAAATGTCCAGCGTTCGATCAAACGGCTTTCGTTCTTGCGGAGACGATTTCTCCGGGGGACATTTTTCCCTGGGGTTGGTTCTGCCTGAGGACATTTTTTTCCGGAAAAGAAAATCTGGCATCTCGGGCGAGCTTTGATTATATGAAACGGCTTCTCCGTGATCATTCCTTCATTTGGCAACTAGCGCTCATATTCATCTCTGGAAACCCCAATTTTGTAATTGCACCTGTGTTGCCCTTCAAGAATAGTGATTTTCCTAAAATACGCATAAATTTGGCTCACATGGTGTCCAGTTCTTCAGCATTTCCACGACCGAATTTCACGCTTTGAAGTTTAGATTGAATTAACTGAGACCTCAGCATTCAACACAACGAAATCTGGAGCAAAAATTTGCGCTTCAGAAATTCTTCTAAAAAAGAAAGGAATGCATATATTATCCTGTCCCACATAATAAGGAGGCCGAACTGTACTTTTTTGCCACACTCAAACAAGAACGTGTTATGTTGTCAGGTGACCATAGTTATTAGTTTTCTCCAATGTGTCCTTTTATTTTTTGTCGGATCGTTCCTCTTGGCGTTCAGGAAAAAAAAAAGACTGTGTAGGGAATATCGCGACTCCCGCTGCGAGGCCTTGCCGCTGGATCTTCCCATATCTTTTTGGTTGGTTTCCGTGTGCCGACCCGAAGCCTTTATCGCCCTTCACCTCCTTTGTACGGTTTTGCAACCTGGTACACAAGAAGAAAAGGTGTCCCCTGTCACTGGGGTTGTCGACTGACATCATTTCTCTGAACGGGTGTAAGGTAAAAGAAAAAGACGGGAGAATATGGAGGAAAGGGAGGGAGTTGCCTCAGGACAGAAGCCGCCGATATTTCGAACAGAGACTGTTCTTCTTCTGGGCACCGCCCTCATCATTGGCATGGTATTTAAAGGGTTAGGTGTGACGTGTTTAAAGGTTCATGCGAATTGTGTGTCAACAGCCCGGAGGGAAGAAAGGGTCCGTACGGGTTTCTACGGCCGGAGTGAATGGCCGCTTTGTTAGAGTGTGCAAGGGATTATGTGAACGAAGTCATCTAGGCTCCTGACCGGTTACAGAAAAATGGGGGTTCACGAACACGTGGACGAAATGGGACAATAGGCAAGAATTGGCAATCATAGCGAAAGATAAGGAGCTTAGTGGTTACGTGGCGAAAATTCCAGAACGAGCAAAGTTGTATTTGTAATACAAATTTGCATTACAAATTGTATTTGTAATGCAAATATTTATAATACAAAGTTGTGGTATGCCACAACCTTGTGCATGAACCTTTAAACACGTCGCACCTAACCCTTTAAATACCATGCCAATGATGAGGACGGTGCCCAGAAGAAGAACAGTCTCTGTTCGAAATATCGGCGGCTTCTGTCCTGAGGCAACTCCCTTCCTACATCTCTACCGGTTCGCTGGATTTCTACCCATCTATAGAGGAAAGGGGCCTTTCAAATATGTTACTGAAGTTTTCGGGTCATAATAAGCAGTCTGTTCTACGACGGAAATTTTGAAAAGTCTTTTGCACCAACGCCTTGTAAAGGAATTCAGATGTTTGATAATGCTTACTTACCAGAAATATACATATCAAAATGTCATTTTTGCATGAATAATAGAGTTATTATCAAGGTAAATTGCATGTTGTAAAAACATTTTTGGGACCCCTCATATAGGACCCTGGTTAGCGAATGCTGCCCTTCTAGACGCAGGCGGGTTAACTTTGTTGTGCATTTCTCACACACAAAATATGGACTTTGTCGCAGGCAATGCTATGTGCCTCGTAACTTTAATGAGCTCCCCTTCGACAGTTTTTCTTTGGAATCGAATTACAAAGTAAAAAAAGCGCTACGGCAACTTTATCATAGGATGTAGTACCTTTATATGTTCATATACTGTCAAACTGTATGCCGCTGGCTGCTTCAGGGCGTGTGCCACAAGCCTTTCGGCTTAGACGGGCCTGTTTTATTACATCTGTAGTTTGCTTTCTTGAATAAAATTATTATTATTATTATGTAAGCAAGTGCAAAAAAAAAAAAGAAAAGGGGAATACCGTTTCGAGCACTAGATTCTCCAGACTGGCATTGTAAGCGCTGTGTGTAGGCAATGTTTATAGCCTAATTTATAGCCGCTGGTAGATCCAATTGAGAGCCTTCGATGGTTTCTGACGATTTTTTATAATGTAGTACATGGCAGTTAATATTCGTTTTACTTTAATGTCATCGCATTCGTTACATTCCAGAATTAACTCGATAGGAGTAAATACCTCGACCTTTGTAGACATTTTTTAGACACCTATCGTTTTTGCTAGAGCAAGACCTGCGACACCGCCCCAGCACACTGGTTAATCCCGTGAGCAGTAAGGGGATCAGTGGCACTAATCCTCCCCTCTGACGATACAGGAAGGATCTTAGTGTTTTTGGTGATTTGTGCAGCGTTTTATATGCAATGTCTCGAATAGTGTGTTTATACTTTTCCAACTCTTTGAGCAATCTGGGTGGTAGCTTAATATTACCATTCAATGTATTCTTACAGACTTCAGAAAGAGCTTCGAGGTATGCTACGAGGTGGCGCCTCCTTTAAAATCTTATCGCGCTCTTTAGGAGTACACGTTGCAAGGACTTTTAGAAAAGTTAACGGATGACGCAGACTTTTCATTTTAGCAAGAAAAGAAACTGGCGAACGTTTCCAGTAATGCCTGTTCGCAATCGAAATTGAGATAGCGTCAGAGGGTGTAGGTCAATCACTAGATAACCAAATGGTTTCTCTGTTGCCTGCTGTTAAAATCACTGATAAGGTATGGTAATTGAGCTTTGCCAAAGATCTGGCGTCCTAAAAGTTCCAGTTGCGTGTGTGACCTTAAATTATTAAATAATATTATATATGTGCTATTGTGAGATAATGTTCTATAGTTGACGTCGTTGTGAAATAAGAACTGACAAAGAAAAATAATGGATGCGTTCTTATGATGTGATGCTCTCGTATAGAGATGAACCATTTCTTCCATCACATGTTGTCCTCAGTCACGAGATCGTCGACTATACTCAAAGTAGGCACGCTCTCATCCCATGTCTTTGGTAGCTCTTTCTGGAATGTAACATCATTTGCGAATTCATTTTGCAGGTTCGCATCATATTTGCTAACGTAAAAGATTGGAACTACAGAAAATACTGTAAGATTTCTTAGACTGTTACGAACGAGATAGGTTTTACCCGACATGGGAGGACCGCAAATAATAACCCTTGCAGGGTGGATATAAGCAAACCGACCTACGTCAGACATCACGATGCAAAATGAGACAATGAATAAGTGATGATGTGAGAATTGGATTTATTGTACATCTCACCAAACCCATCGACTTGATCTGCGTTGTCTTTTTGCGGAACGACGCTTCATTTCTAAAAGACGCTCGTGTGCGAGGAATCTCCTCACAGCTTCTGCTTCATATATTTCTTGTTTAAGTCGCCATTTTGTCTCGTCCGTCGTCTCCCTCTCATCATATTCCTTTCCAAAACATCGAGTCAAAAGCTTCCATGCAGCTCCCATTTTGTGTAGAAAGTTGATAGGTGAGTTGATCCTTGGTAAATGAGGGTTGAACCTCCCCACTCGAGGATGTATTAAAAGATGTGGAAAGGGAATAAGATGTACTTTGCATGTTCATGCATGCTCGAATGTGACAAGGAAACCCTCTCTACGCGGTCTTGGCACGCGCTCCTCCTTGGCGCAAAGTATCTTGCTCCAAATACCTTCCTATCTGGAGCGGGGGGGGGGGGGGTACCGATGGTTACCAGTATCTCTTGTCAGGAGTATCCTCCCCTTTCTACTACTTACGTTTCCATTTTTTTCTTTTCTGCTTCTACTCTATTCTATTATCCAGGTAGATTGCGAGGCTGTGTCAGACATTACCGTATCGGCCTCATACACATATTTCCGGATGTGATGGTTTCTTTAACGGAGAATCTTTCACCTCCACGATATGACGAAAAGAGTAACGCAAAGAAATGTCACAAAAAATATCCCAGGAAATTCCATCTCAATGAATTGCCATTTCTAGTCTTGGTGTAGCCCCAAGAAACTTCGTACACTGAATGGAAATTGCACCTATATTACTTGACCGTCATCAACATCATTTGGGTTTCCTGAACGCCAGCTAACATCCACAGCATCTTAGGCATCTCGAGTACCACTAGCAGTACTGACAATTTATTCTCCTATAAACCACTGCCACAACGCCCGACTTACCCAAAGCGACACTCGTTTTCATAGCCCAGAACTTCACAACGTGACATGATGATGAGCAAACTTTCCACAGCATGACACCGTTATTACTCCTGATTTGTGAAAAGTGCAGTGAATGGACCCTTTTGTGATGGTTAACAGAACTGCGTGAGTGTCACGAAACGGCGTACGGGCCTCCCGTTTTCGGCAAATCAAGAGAAGGATGTTGTCACTGCGGTTATGAGATCTCGTCCAGCGCGTTTTCACCTGATTGATAGTGAAGTCCTCGTTTGCATGAGCTATTCGCATCAAGTTTGGGAGCGCATGGAACACGGTGCTTTTTACTATGCGGGATATATCCTTTTGCGTAGTATGCCGCTCCCGCGCTCCCCACCCTCCTCTCCGGTTGCACCCGCCTGCAGCTTATAAAGGAGTATTAAAGTGGTATCTAACATGGCCAAAAACTGCTGTCATCTTGTAAAGCAGTATGTGAAAAGCGTTCCCACAAAATATTTCTGTCCAAACTTGTTTCACCACGGTGCAATTAATTCGGAAAATCGCTGCCGCGGTGACAGGCCGGAGCGCTCCAACTGCAGACCACATCCACTCTACTGTGACGTTTGCGGAAGAGAGCCCCTCATTCGTTCGTAGGAAAAACCATCTGCTACGAACATTGCGAGCTGTTTCTTGTTGACTTCTATTCTTTATATGATTTATATCACGTTTTCTAAAAAAAACAAAGCATATATATGCAGCCTGAGAAAATAATCTGTGCAATCTCAGAATTCACAGTAGCAGAAAGCAAGCGATGGCGGCGGTATTGTGGCGCCACCTGTTAACCACTGAACCAACTGCGCGATGAAGACGGTCGGAGATGCTGCACATTGTTGGAAGCACGGGGTTTTCGCTGTACATGCGCAGTTAATTTCGGACTGCACCACTCGTTCTTCCCGTGGTGTCTGCGGTCCCTAAAAATCGTGGTTGTGTCGTGACAGCCTTCAAACCCTCCGTTTCGGACATGACGTAGCCGGAGAACGCATGGTGTATCCGAAGCGGTAGCAGAAGCTTCGGCCTGCGCGATGTTGCTCACCTTGATCATGTGATCTCAGGTCCAATGAGAAGCATCCTCACCACTTGCGTCACATAGTGACGCGCGTGGTGGCGCTCATCACGTGCCTATCGTGAAGGTGAAGGAGGGTGTTTCGCGCACGGGAGGTTCGGGGAGGTATTGCAGGCGTCGCAGTTTCGCTACGGTCCCAGTAAACCATAAATGTCTTCAGGATGACTGCAAGAAATCCTTACCAGGATATGTGGACTACCTGTGGACGTCCACAATCCTCCCGATGATGTCAGAGTGGACATCCCATGAATGTTAAAACAAGCATCCATATCCTGTCACTGGGATGTTTTTCAGAGACATTATCTGGTACCTCGTTGGGACGTTTTTTATGTTATGCTAGGTGAATATACTTTGAGCAATATCATGATGCAAATATGTGGTTCAGCTTCAACGTTTATTGGTGTACTGACTCAGTACAGTAAGACAGCTTTCATAAAAAACACTCTCGACAAGAATGAATTAAAACTAAAGATAGGGAGCTACAATAGTACCACAGCAGCTAGAAGCGTATACATATGCTGGGTTTATAAGCATTTATAGCAGAATGGAGACAAAAATGTACCAGTTGTGTAGAGAACAAGGGGGGATATGTTCAATGCGAATTAAATTAAAAAAAGAACGGAAAGGTTATTCACGGTGTAGGCTTGCTATTCCCAAGAAGCTATCAAGCATACAAAGGCAGATACAAGCAGCTGAGACACATGAAAAAAAAAAACAGAATAAACAGCTTCTTCACTAACAAGGTAGATAATAGAGATCAAGGTTAAGCCACATTGTACTGCGTAGCATGTAACCAGAATAGCAGAGGCACTGCCACACACACATAACACATGGGTGTGTTCCCTATTGACGAGTGATGATGATGATGATGTTTGGGTTTTTTTGGCGCAAAAGCAACGAGGACTAGAGAGCGCCAAACCAAAGGTGAGATATGTTATGGTCTAAACTAAAGGGCTAAAGTGGGGATATCTTATATGTCACTGAGACAGCCAATGTCTTTTAAAAAATTCCATACATTACTAAAAGGAACAACAGCCTGATCACCGAGCAAAAGGGCTGGGTGAAAAGGTAAATACTGATCATAAAATTCTTTAAAATATCTACGGCGGTGCTGTTCGTGCAATGGGCAGGTGATCAGCATGTGCAGCACAGTGAGCTGCACACCACAAACTGTACAACAGGGTGGGTCCTCCCCACGAGCCAAGAATCCGTGAGTGAGGTATGTGTGGCCATTTCTGAGGCGACTTCGCAAGACGTCATGCAGCCGACATTCTAAACTGCTTACACGGGCCCCACAGTGGGGCTTGATGACATGGAGCTTATTTTGTTCCTGTGTGTCCCAGAGGTGTTGCCATTTGGTGTCTATGTTTGCCTTTAAAGAGCGCCTGAATTCTTCATATGGGATGTCAAAAGGGGTAATGTCGGCGGTGAGAGCAGCAGTGGCCGCTCTATCTGCACACTCGTTGCCATGGATGCCCACATGGCTTGGCACCCAGCAAAGGATCAAGGAATACCCTTTATTGCAAATTGTCTATGCCAAACGCTGTGCTCTGTGTACAAGGAAGTTTTTCCCCGTCCTCAGACTACATATAGCACGTAATGAGCTTAAAGAGTCTGTGCAGATTACTGAAGACTTCATACAATTCTGCAAAATGAAGTTCAGTGCTAGGATGATTGCATAAACCTCAGCACAAAAGATAGATGCAACATTCTTTAACCTGTGATATCTTATTTCTGTCTCGGACACCATGGCGCATGACACCGCTGTGTTTGTCTTCGACCCCGTAAGTATATTTCTCAACATGGCCTCCAAAACTCTCCCGCAGATGCTGAAACTCGTGCTGAAGCTGAATCAGAGGTGTTTCATGTTTATTGTACTTTGCCAGTGTGAGGTCGCACGTGGGGGTACTGCCCACGGAGGAATTCTTCGACTGAACTCTGATAGCATAGAGTCATAGGCAGTGAAATTATAGAACTCGATGTCTCTCTGCATCCGCATACTGAACGGGGGAATACTCCTCGGTTTTCTTATGAACAGTTGTTTTAAGTGCGTGCCTTTGACGCAAGGGAGGGCAGGGTGTTGCGGGTAGCTCCGGATTCTTAATGCGTACATGGCTGCAAGGGAGAATCTCCGCATCTCCAAAGACCATTCATTGGTCTCGACGTAAAGACTCTGGACTGGTGAGGTTCGGTAGACGCCGAGGGCAAGTCGCAGTCCTTGATTATGCACATGGTCTAGTATCTTTAGGACTGACTGACGGGCCGATCCATACACAATAGAACCATAGTCAAACCTTGAACGGACCACCGAGATATATATATA
This sequence comes from Ornithodoros turicata, assembly GCF_037126465.1. Classification (NCBI taxonomy): domain Eukaryota; kingdom Metazoa; phylum Arthropoda; class Arachnida; order Ixodida; family Argasidae; genus Ornithodoros; species Ornithodoros turicata. The sequence goes on from NW_026999391.1 coordinate 489,589, forward strand.
CGGTATAGCATTTCACGATCAGCACCCCAGGACCTGTGTGACAATACCTTAAGTATGTTCAGTGATCTGACGCACTTGACCTTTAGTTGTTTGACATGTTGTAAAAAAGGTGAGTTTACTGTCAAAGTGAACACCAAGAAACTTATGTTCGTGTGCAACAAGCAGATTGTGACCATTCATCTTGAGGTCAGGTTCTGGGACAATTCCTCTAGCCCTTGAGAATGGCACACAAACTGTCTTATTGGGTGAGAAGGTGAAACCATTCTTTGTAGACCATTCGGAGAGTTTGTTTATAGTTAACTGGAGTTGTCTCTCGCACATGGCCATGCTTCTGGAGCAATACGAGATTTGAATGTCGTCGACATATAAGGAGTAGGCTACGGAAGGTGGATTGCATTGGCAACAGAGTTCATCTTGACGATAAGCAAGGTAACACTAAGGATCGCCCCCTGTGGTACACCATTCTCCTGGATAAAAAGGTGTGATAAAGCTGTACCAAGCTGCACTCTGAAGGTCCTTCCTTGAAGGAAGTTGGCAATGCATCGTAACAAACGGCCTCGTACCCCCAAAGAATGCAAGTCTACGAGGTGCCGTGACGCCACGTGGTGTCATAAGCTTTTTCGAGGTAAAAAAATACCGACACGCAGTGCTGTCCTTTTACAAAGGCTTCACGAATGGTAGTTTCCAAGCGGAGGAGATAGTCATTTGTTGAACAGCCTGCTCGGAAACCGCACTGGTATCGACTAAGGCACTCGTTTTCCTCAAGAAAGTGTACCAAACGGTTGTTCACCATTCGCTCAAAAGTTTTGCCTAAACAGCTGGTGAGCGCGATAGGTCTTTAGCTACCAGGTGATGATGGGTCCTTCTCCGGTTTAAGGATAGGGATAATTGTAGCTACCTTCCACTGAGATGGAAGACATCCCTCTCTCCAAACCAGGTTGAAGAATTGTAAGAGGCGTTCCTTCGATGTACCCGACAGATGGCGTAGCATAGAATAAGTTATCCTGTCTGGACCCGGTGCTGTGTCTTTTGAAGGAGGTAACGCCCTTAAGAGTTCAGACATGTTAAAGGGCATGTCATATGCACTGTTGTCACTACCACCATTTAAAATGCAGCGTTTCTCAGCACGCATTTTGACCTTAAGGAACTCCCTGCTGTAGTGGGAGCAGCTAGAAATATTCTGAAAGTGTTCCCCCCGGACATTAGCTTGTTCTTCCAAGCTCTCACAAGGGCTATTATTAATTTGCAAGAGAGGAATAGAAAGGCCTCGATAATCTCCCCTGATTTTTCTCAGCCTTTCCCATACCTTTTTGGAAGGTGTGTTACTATTCAGTGACGAGATAAAATTTCTCCAGGATTCTTTTTTAGATTGTTTCCTTGTCCATCGTGCCTTAGCTCGAGCCTTCTTAAAAGCAAGTAAGTTTGCCACAGTTGGGTACCTTCGGAAAATACCCCACATGCGATGTTGCTCCTGGCGGGTCTGTTTGCACTCATCCGTCCACCAAGGCTTCGGCCGCCTTGGTAGACGACCAGATGTTTGCGAAATAGAGAGAGAGGCTGCGCTTATTATTGTATCTGTAATGACGTTACTTGCATTTTGAGCAGTGATTCCCTCTAAAAACAAAGACGACAGATCAGAATGTTGTGCGAAGACGCTGCAGTCTGCCGAGCACAGCTTCCACCGTGGTGGGATTAAGTAGTCGGACTACTTTCTGTAGAGCGATAGTTCAGTACGATCGGGAAGTGGTCACTGCCGTAAGGGTTTTCATCCACTTCCCAGTGTATGCTCTGAAACACAGACGGACTACACATCGAGATGTCAATTGAAGAAAATGATTGCGTGGAGCTGTTTACATACGTTGGTGACCCTGTGTTCAACAGACAGAGCGGTCGTGCAAGTAGAACTCGCTCGAACATCCTGCCACGAACGTCAGCCTTCCTGCTGCCCCACAGTGGATTGTGCGCATTGAAGTCTCCCAGTAAAATAAACGTCTCGGGCAGTTGATCTAGGAGTTTCTCAAATTCTTTTTGTTCCACGGCAACTGAAGGTGGAAGGTATAAAGAGCATACTGCTATAACAGTATCGAAACAGATTTGTACAGCAACTGCTTCGAGTGTTGTTGTGAGTGGAACATTTCGCGCAGGAAGTTCCTTTCGAGTCAGCACTGCAACACCTCCTGCTGCTCGTACTGCGTCTACCATGTCTCTCCGGAAGATGTTCCATTGTCTTAAAGGATTGGAAATTTCAGGGTAAAGGTATGTCTCTTGCAAACAGAAACAGATGGAATTATGTTTTTCTGAGAGATCATGGATGTCATCAATGTTTGTGGTAAGACCTCGGCAATTCCACTGTATAATGCTAGTAGGAGCCATGAGGAGTACGAGGAAGAGGAGGAGAATAAAAGACCACTGTTTCATTGGAGTGTGTGTAGGGATTTGCTTAGGCATCTTGTAAGAGAAGAGCATTCAGGGAGGTAGCACTCGTGGTGGGGCCCGTTTGCTTTTGTCCCTGAGTTTATTCCCCCTTCCTCTGCCACCAGCTTTTTCTCTTTGCTCTCTTACCTGAGAGGTCATGCCTGGAAGGCTGGATGACGACTTCTGCGACGTGCAGTCGTCGCCATCGAGCTCCATGTCCTGTGCAACACTCTGGGAAGGGCTTTCAGCAAACCCATCCCAAAGAGAAAGCGTGCTGCCAACCTCCTTCGAGGTGCCAGCTGCTTCTTCCTGCTCAGCACTTTGGCTGGTCAGGGAAACTGAAGGGGACACCTGAGTGTCCGTGGGAACATGATGGGGAGTCTGCAGTGGAGGCCCAACAGTTTGGGTCTCCGCAGACTTTCTGGGTGGTGCGACTCCCCTAGCACCACCTCAGAAAAAGTGCCTTTTCTTTGAAAATCTAGCTGGCACGTGCCGCTTTGAAGGTCAAATTTTGTTCAGTTTTTATTTTGAGAACATCTTTTTCATCTTTGAAACGTGGACAAGTTCTAGAATATGCAGGGTGATCGCCCTGGCAGTTCACACAATGGAAAGCGTTGCCGCCCGACTCTTGACTGTGGTTGGTACTGGCACATTTCGGGCAGACCAGCTGCTCACGACAAACCTGGGAGCGGTGGCCAAAACGTTGGCACTTGAAACACCGTTTAGGGTTTGGTATGTACGGACGGATGCGACAGTTAACATACCCGGCCTTTATCTCCGGTGGGAGAGCATGAAGTTGAAATGTCAGAATTATATGCTTTGTGGGTCTCTTTGTTGTCCCTTCGTAGGACTATCCTTTTTGCACTAACGACACCTTGCTCTTTGAGTCCCTCCTCAATCTCAGACTCTGTACATGACAGAAGCTCATCCACAGAGATCACCCCCTTCACCATATTCAAAGTACGATGTGCGGTGACAGAGACCAAAGTCTCGCCAATCTTTCCAAGGGACATTAGCGCCGAGCTCTGCTGTCTGCTCTGGATCTCGACCTGGATGTCACCCGAACCAAGCTTCTTGGCATTGTATGCCTTTCCGATAGCCTGTTCAAGTGTCTTTGCAACAAGAAAGGGAGATATCTTGGAGAGTGGTTTTTCTTGATCATCAGAATGTATAACAAGGATCTTAGGGAACCATGGCTCTTCAGGTTTTGCTGCGATCTGCAATGTGCGTACTTCGTTGCGGCTCCTCTTAAAGGGCCGATCATTCTTTTCGGCTGTTTGATGATCCAACCAGTGGAAGTATGATTCGGTGTAGAAGGCGTGCCACCCACCACGGAGCCCAACTCAGTGAACGTGTCCCACACGCTAACACTACCTCTACACTATACCCAAGTGCAGCTTCTCAAAGACAGAAAGTACTGCCCAAGGTTGACCCTTGCCGCCAGAGGGTGAAAGGAGGAGAGAGTAGAAAGGGAAAAGCAATGAAAAGGAAGATGGCGACTAGCTGAATAATCCTGGCCGGGCCTTCCAGGACCACCCGTCTATGGGAAGCAGGGGCCAAAGCGGTGTGTTGTTTTCCCAGAGGGGCCCCAAGGGTCCAAACCAACCTCCGAGTCCACTCAACCGCCAGGATCCCTCTTTCCCCAGACACGGGAAAGCCACGCACAGCTATACATGGGCGTCTCCCTCCTGCGGCGACCCAACCGTGAGTGCAGGATGGGGCTACTGCGGCTGCTGCCGGGCGATGGGGGCGCCAAGTTCCCGACGCCGGGCCTATTGACGAGTGATATAAGGTTTGATGTGATTGGGGACACTGTCTTGATGCTCATGTTAACACGTGGAGCTGCTCTGATACTAATGTTAACAGTGCTGTTCAGGCTCATGTTAACGCTACAGCCGCTCTGATTCTGATGCTAACATGAGGGCTGCCTTGCTAATGTGGCACAATTGTTGCATTGATGCTGGTTATGACAATCTTGAAAATGCTGCTGTGTGGCCAGCAACGGCAAGCTATTCACCGCCCCACCCCGTCGCTGTCTACATGCTTTCTGAAATGTTCTGCGAAGTAAGCCGCTCATGTCTGGGGAGATGAGAAGCCGCAAAAACGTTTTATTTCACAGTTATATTGATTACACACCTGACCCGACAAAATCCTGATGGCGAAGAGCGATTTTGGCTTCAGATACAGGGCCGCGTACTCACCTGCAAACGAGCCTGACTGGTCTGCTGGGGGTTGGCAGAAACATTTCCCCATACGGGCTCTTTCTCAGACGGGTTGCTAGAACGACAGCATAAACTGGGAACGACAGTACAAACCCTCTAATAGCTGCAGACTTAGCGGAACAATAATACGCTCGAGATCATGTGTACCATTCGCGGCGATGAGAAACGTCCGTTACGGCCCAAGCGAACCGAACAAAACTGCGCATGCGCGACAGACAGCGCTGGCTGGTGGCATGGTGAACAGGCAAGGACGCGGTAGTTCGTGTTGGCATGTAGCCAATGCAGCCATCGCGGCCCAAGAAGCAAAAGTAGCAAACTGTACACAATCATTTTTGTCCATTTAAACGGAAAAAATCTTGTATCGCAGGCAAGGACGCGGTAGTTCGTGTTGGCATGTAGCCAATGCAGCCATCGCGGCCCAAGAAGCAAAAGTAGCAAACTGTACACAATCATTTTTGTCCATTTAAACGGAAAAAATCTTGTATCGGGCACCTGCCTGGTATCATGCGTATCTAATTCCACTGAAGTGACACTCACCCCCACCGTAGAACCACATTACGTCCAGAGCAGAATGTCAAAATACAATCCTCAGCATGTCATGCAATTGACACTCTTTGTGACACTACCTATGGATGTCCTAATGATGTTTAAATTGGACGAGGACGTCTGCACCAGATGAGGACTTCCATGGGCTTTTTATAGTGTATTGGGGTTGCACTAATTGTGGGAAAACTGTTTTTGGCCGCCTAACATTTCATACTGACCAAAAACAGAAACAGAGTTTTGGGCCTCTATACTTCTCCTTTAATGACGAAGTTACAGGCATCCGGATCGGAAGACGACTGTATACGGAAAGATAACATTCAGTGACACCCAGAGGCCTATTAAGTTACATTCCACACGCAGCGTGCACGCGTCTTGTGCACTCCCGAAGCTATCTTAGTTGAGGCCCCGGAGCGACTCGGACAGAGTGGACGGAAAACACCCTGCGGAGCAGCTACTTAACGCACCCCTCTTGTTTATCCAGTCGAGTACCAACGGCCCTGCAAACAGCAATGTCGAGGAATGCGAACAGGCAGCCCAAGACGTTGGAATCAGCAGACAAAGATGAGCATCACAGATAACATTTCCATTATTATTAACATTGACGACAAAGACGACACCTAGCAGACGACACCATCAGCGTGTTTTGCATTCGTCTGCTATGAAGTATCTTGTGGCTGTGTAGCAGGATATTCCCCACGGTTAGCAGTGTATGTGAAGACACGACGTTGAGCGCTCCCGCTCACGTGACAGCAGAAAGCTATGACGCTTTTCTCTCTTCCGCTTCTAGGGGAATGTCGCTCGTGTGAATACACGGTTAGTTACATTCCACGAGCAACGTGCACGCGTCTTCTGCACTCCCAAAGCTCTCTTAGTCTCCGGAACCAGTCGGACAGAGTGGACAGAGCACACACTCTGCAGAGCCGCTACTTAACTCGCCCCTCGTGTTTATTCAGGCGAGTACTAAAGGCCCCGTAAATGTCCCGCAAACAGCAATGTCGAGGTATGCCAACAGGCAGCATACGAAGGTGGTTTTAGAAGTTTCCGGCCCGAGGTAGAAAATGCGCGCGAATTTGAAAATGCGATTAAGGACGCGTGGCGCCATCTGTTGGAGGGCCGGAGCACCACCCTCAACCCTCTCCATGCTTTTGTCGGTTGGAGAGCGGCATTTCAAACAGCCAGGGTGCACTCTTCAGTTAAAATTAAAAAATCGAGTACCGCGCTATGATAAAATTCTTGACAAAAGAGGGACTTTCGCCTAAAGAAATTAAAGCTCGACTGGACAACGTGTACAGGGAAGCCTCTCCGTCGTACACAACGGGAAAGGACTGGGCTAAGCAGTTTCGACTGGGGCGAGAGTCCATTGAAGATGATCCACGCGATGGTCGTCCAGTGGAAGTGGTGACACAAGGAAATTTGTCTCTTGTCGAGGAGGAAGTGCTGAGCGACAGGCGTCTGAAGGTGAAGGAAATCTCAGAAAGGCTGGGGCTTTCCAAAACAACCGTTTTTCGCATAATCGGCGAGGGCCTTCACATGAAAAAGGTCAGTGCGAGATGGGTGCCACGACTTCTCTCGTCAGTTCAAAAGCAACAGCGCGTCGTCTCTGCCAAGAGAGTTTTTGGAGCTCTGTCAAGAGAACGAAGAAGAAATATTGAAGTCAATTGTCACAGCGGATGAGACTATGGTGCTCTACTATGATCCCCTTTCGAAAAAGGAGTCGATGGAATGGCGCAAACCAGGGGAAGCAACCCCAAGAAAAGCCAAGGTCACACAATCCACAAAGAAAATCATGGCAACAATATTTTGGGATTGTCACGGGATCCTCCTTATCGACTTCAAAGAGAGGAACACCACAGTGAATGCGACTTATTATGCTTCACTCCTGCACCGACAGCGAGACGCCATCAAGGAAAAGAGGCGCGGCAGCTTGAGTCGAGGTGTCCGGTTGCTCCAGGACAATGCCCCTGTCCACACGCCTTCTGTTGCCAAGGCTGCACTGAAAGAGTGCGGGTTCGAAGAAATCCACCACCCACCCTACAGTCCAGACTTGGCACAGAGTGACAACTTCCTGTTCTCAAACTTGAAGAGGGATCTCAGAGGATGGAGATTTCAAAACGATAGTGAGGTGCAAGAGGAAGTTTTCCAGCATTTTGCAGACAAAACTTCGCACTATTTTTTCAAGGGTATAAGAATGCTGGTTGAAAGGTGTCAAAAGTGCATCGAAGTTAAGGGTGACTATGTCGAAAAGTGATACACTTGTTTCGTCTCTATGGCTATTAAAAGTTGGTCGGGCCGGAAACTTATGGAACCACCCTCGTATGACGTTGGAATCAGCAGACAAAGTTGAGCATCAGAGATAACATTTCCAATTGTGTACTTTGTACGGTACTTTAAGTACTTTTGTCCGCTATTTTCCCGTCAGGTGCTCAAGTAGCTAACTTGAAGTCAAGACAGAAAAATGCAAAACATCCGTAAGTTTTGTGTCTAGCGGCAGTATTTTTGAACGAGAGTGTGGGGTGCTCTCCTCTTTTTTCGTAGTATACCGAGAGATGCAAGGAGAAATAAATCGGGAAAAAAATATGTCCACTAGCACAGCTGGTTGCCTGAGCAATTATAAGCGGAAACTGTGTAATCTGTTACAGTTCATAATCATGGACAAGCACTACCGAGATAGGCCTCAGACGGGGCTGATGGACATTCAATGACTCGCTGGATGTGCCCTGCATGTGCCCCAGCGATTCCCACATTTTACACTCAGTTGGTCGAAACTTTTAAGCTACATGTTGAGCTCCATCATAATCTCTGTTCATCATCTCATCATTTGTTTGTACTTTCTGTGTGTAAGCGTACTAGTGTAGCAAGTACGACGTCGTCGAAACTCACATCCCTATTTTTTTCTTTACTACATCACTATCACTGCCTTCACTCAGTTGCAATGTACTCGGTGAGTACTTTAAGGCACAATTCCCAGCATTTTTTCTACTTTACTTTAAGTATACTATATATTTAAAATTCGCTGCTGTCTGCTGCAGTTCACGTATCACCAACGCCCAGGTCCTCTGTACCTTTCTTTAAGTGCAATTTTGGAGACTTTGCCCACCACTGCAGATACGGCTGTGTTTTCAGGTACGGCCAGAGTACTGCCCAATAATCCTTTCAGGGCCATGGTGGCAGCACACTACAATAGCCGCGGTTACATGAACCCGACTGAAACGGTTCGAGGTACATACCGTACTTCCTCACATCAACACG